>NC_088921.1:49335000-49422500 GCF_038396675.1 Hydra vulgaris
ACACTCCACACAAATTTAGAAAGTTCGGTAGAGTTTGACCCACTTTCATAACGAAATGAATTATTATGCTTGTAAAGGCGATCATTAAAGGTTTTTTCTGTAAGTCCAATATAATATCTACCTTCATCTTGTGGATTCATCTTAACATTACATAAATAGATGACATTTTTAATTAAACATTTTCCATTAAGTGGACATAAATTAATCTGTCGGCAATTGCACGTTGAAGCATTAAGGTTTGAAGAATTTGATAAAATTTTATTGTTATGTGAAGTATGATGTTGCGAATATTTGGAAGACAGCTATAGCTTACCTTTAGGTTGTTTCGATTAAAACAGTTTATGAAATTTATGAGATTTTGGGAAGTTTTTATCGATTAAATTTAGGAAAGGTTTGGCTACGTTTGTCTTGGCATTAATTGAAAACGGAGGGTTAAACCAAATAATATTTCGTGCACGTGATTTTGCAACTTTTATAGAGTCATTGGCAGTAATGTTTTCTTTAAATCTACTAAACTTAAGGGCACTGTTGTAAAAAGTAGCGGCTCAATTTAAAACTTCATTAGATATACTTCTTATACGATTAGATATCATTGAGGGAATAGCTTTAAGAATGTTTGGAGGATGGTTCGAATTAACATTGATATATAATGGGATGTCACCTGCTTTCCTATATGGCTGATAAGAATTGTCAGACAAGTTGAGCGAAACGTCAAGAAAGTTAACAATTTTTAAATTAAAATTTCTTTAAAAAGAGTGATAAGGTTTTTCTTTATTATTTCCGATTGCGGTCCACTAATATCATTGAAACAGCAAAGCCCGTCATCTTTATATAAACCGTTGGTGCTTAATCCGTATTCTTTGCTGATGGTGTATAAAATAAAAAGGCCTACCATTTCACACAACTCAGCTCCATCAAAGCTTCCCATTGTCACGTCAAAATCGGAATCTCCTGATTTTTTAACCCACATATTATTTCTTGTAAAAAGTAAGGATTTTCTAGAATGGTAAATAATATCAGTTGTATTATCTGAAATTTGAGTAAAATTTTTGGCGTGAGTCAAAAGCTGTTTAGAAATGGAAGGGTAAAAATCAACAACATCATATTGAACAAAAATACAGTTTTTTTTGTCATTAATGCCATGGAACCATTTTAAAACGTCATTTGTAGTATGCCATTGATGAACAAGCGTAGCATTTTCTAACTTTCTTGTTAATGTCGTCTAGTAAAGTTTTGCTAACTTTTCCTAGCTCAGGCTTAGCAGGGTTGATTAATCGGCACTGAAAATTATTGGCAAAATTCTCTTTGTGGTCTTTTACGGTAAGAAATGCTGTTTTCATAGCAAGACGTTCTAATCAATCATCAATACCCAAATTTGTTGCTATTATATATATATATATATGTATATATATATATATATATATATATATATATATATATATATATATATATATATATATATATATATATATATATATATCATTTGAAGAATCGCTCCAGACATGGCAACAGTATTCCATGCAAGAACGGGTTTGAGGTCTATAGGTCGATAACTAATAGAATCCGGAGTAAGAAAGTGACGAGCGTAATAAAGAGATGTAACCTTAGCAGATGCTAATTTTGCAATCAATTTGAAACTTGGTTTCTAAGAAAGATTGGAAGTAAGAGTTAATCTTAGAGGACGAAGAGTAGATGGCTTATTGATTACATTACCATTCATAAATATAGGAAGATCTAGATTATTGCAATAACAATTAGCTCAAAAAAGATTCTTTTCTAGCTCAAATGCCCTTTCCCCACCCCAGGATAACTTTTATACTTCAATTGTTAAGGAAAGTACTTTTATACTTCAATTGTTAAAGAAAATAATTTTTGAAAATAGGGATAACAGATGCCGGTTTTCCAGCTGGAAAACATCTCTCCGAAAAGCACTTGTTAAATAGTTTTGAAAGTATAGACAACAGCTCCGGAGAACACTTCTGCTAGACCATAACAGGTATGTTGTCAGGACCATAAAATGTAGAAGAGTCTAAGAAAACAATCACTTTAGATATAAATCTGGAGTTATACGAATGTCAAGCAGTGGATCAACCTGTTTGTCGGCTATATCAGGTAGAATGTGATTAATGGAATCAAGAGATAAGATTGATGAAAAGTTCTTAGCAAATTAACTTTTGTTTTTAAGTAAGATAACAAAATCTAAACCATACAAGAGAGGTGGAATAACAGATTTGCTCTTATTACAGACACTGTTAAAGGTTCTCCAGAAGTCTCTCGAGCCTAATTTTTGAGATAAAATTTTACGAGATTTCATGACCTGAGAATAGCAAGCTTTGGTGTAAGACAAAACTTTTTTACAATGGTTTCTACCAATAGTAAACAAGCGTCTGTTTTCTAGAGAATTGTTTTGGTGATAGATATCGAAGTAATGGTTACAATTAAAAATTGTAGCAGCACAACGAGAGGAAAACCATGGAGAAGAGTGAGGCTTAGAATCATCGAGAGGAGTTTTAAACTGCATATAATATAATACAGTCTAAAACTTTAACACTAATGATACTTTGTATTTATTTATGGAAAAAGTACAGAGCACAGTTAATTTTTACTTGTAATAAACTACAACTAATGATCGAGTTAAAATATGAGCATTCCAACTCGATCAAAATTAACTAAATATAAACAAAAAATTTGTTGTTAGATTTTATATAGTTGTCTATTTAGCTTGTTTTTTAGTTTATAATTTATACAATTTATTTTATATTTTAAATTGTTTTTTTCTTTATATATATATACATTCATAATTAAATTATTCGCTAATTTATTGATTTTTTTAAAATGGCGATTTATTGCACCCGATTCTATTATTTGTTAAGAATGGCAGTCAATTGACAAATAGTAAGATGCAATTGCTTTTAAACTTAATTTATAGTTTTAGCTTTAGTTTGATTGTATGTTAATAGAACTTTCTTTATATGTAAATACATTAAAAGTAAATTCATATATTACTCATGAAGTTCAACTGCTATTCATACATCTATTGATAAGTCTAAGCACCCGTGACGCTGTGGTTGGAGTATTAGCTCAGAATCAAGAGGTCCGATGCCGGCTCTGGCCAGATGAACAACAATGGTAAAGAAAGAGACTTATATTTTTTGGTTAAATGCTCTTTTTGCGGTACTTTGTGATAAAACGATTTCGTCTTCTTGGAGCATTAGAAATCACAACCACTAATTAAAAAAATGTAACAAAATTTTGACTCAATATCTTTAGAGTTTAAATAAAAGTTTAGTTGACAAAAAATTTAGTTGACAAAAAATTTAGTTGAATAAAAATTTAGTTGAATAAAAATTTAGTTGATAAAAAAATTGAAATTGTGTTTATTTTTAGTTTATGGATGCAGTAAAGTATATTAATGGACCTTAATATTAATGGACCAGGCCAAAACATTCACCGGCAAAAACGTCTGTTTTTAAGAAGTGGAAGTGATTGAAAAGGCTTGTGGATCAAAAAGGTAAGGTATAATCAGTTAAGGTTTAGTGAGGTGCAGTTAAGTGATATAATTTGAGAAAACCTTTGTATGTTTTAACAAATTTTTTGAATTGGTTCAAATATTTAAAAAGTAAGTTCTCAACATTAATATTCGTTTAAGCTTCATTTCATATAAGTTTTAATTAGGTATAAGTTTTAGGTATGATTTGTACTGTATATAATATAAAATAAAGGTAATAAGTATTTAACAAATTGATTTTTGTTGTTAAATAAAAACCATGGTATTTTTAAAGTTGATCACGTATTATTTATTAAAAGTAGTGTGACGTTAGTATTATTATTTACAGAACTATTATCATTTTTACTTTACAAGCCTCTTATAAAATATCTCTTTTTTTTTTTTTCGTTTCTATAATTCTTTATTACATTCTATATTAAAATAAGATTTTAATTTAATAACTTTTTATGATTTGATGTTTACTTTTTTACTCATTAGACAAAAATTTTGGAAAAAAATTAAAAATAACACTATTAAAGTATGAATTTGTCTACGAGTAACATTACAAAACATTTATTATTTTCCATTATCATGATATTGCTATTTTTTGTAATAACTTTCTCTTGGAATTCAACTGGTTTATAAACTGTTCTAGGAAATGATCTAACATTCTCTTTTTTAGTGTGTAATTATTATTTCTGTGACAACGTGATAAATTTCGCATATTTAAAAATTGCCTATCTGTAGTTCATATCGGTATACGGGTTATTGTGCATTAGTAATGAAATCTCAAAGCGTATTTGCTTAGCTATTAAGCATTTTATGATACCACACAATGATCCTTTTTTTCTGAAAAAAATTTGATTGATTATTTTCTTGGTATTGTAACAAAGAAAATATTTTTACTGAGAAATTATTTCTGACTAAGTAAAGTTGGTTAATATTGAATGTTACAAACCAATTGATATTGTTCACACAATGGCAATAATTATGGTTTATATCTTATATATTCTGTACATTTAAAGGAGTGGTAGAACATTTTGAAAAATATGCTGACCAAAATAAACAACAAACATCACGGTTGGTTTATGGAAATCTAAAAATTTTAAGTATGCTATACGGTTAACAAGGTAGCTATATAACACACCCCTGCTATCTTTACTTTATACTGTATTTATTTTATTTCTTGTTTTTAATACTGTTACCAGAGGCTTAGCGCGAAATATTTGGTGTTTGAGATATCAAATAGTATGACCTTACAAAGTTTGAACCCCCCTCAATTTGAGGGGGTTGAAAATTTTGAATAGTCATAAATTTTTGAACGTTGAGAAATTATACTATGAAATTTAAAATTTTTCGACAAATATAAGTCTTGTTGAGAGTAGTAAAAAATAACTTTATCAAATTGTTACTCTCATGTTTGAGGCATGAAAGTGGGGGAGGGAGGGGAGGGGGGGAGGGGGGGCTTAAATTTGAGGGGTTTTTTCTCAGAATCCAATCATCGCAATTTTTTTGCAAGTCATCTTTATTTGACGTAATTATAAACATATAAATTTTTAGAGTTGATGGGCTTAGTGCTAAAAGTACTTAAGTCACAAAATATATGTTTTAATAAAATCTACTTTGATAAGGGATATAGCACTTCAAAATAAGGATTTAAAATGGTCAAATGTTAATGAGTTATGTTTTATATTAAATATATATTGTATTAAATGTTAAAGATTTAAGGATTAAATAAGGATTTACAATGGCTGATCAAAGTAGAATTTTTATTAAAACATTTTTTTTGTGACTTCAGTAGTATTTTTACAACAAAATTGTAAAAGAACAAAATATTAATCAAAAAATTACAAGAAAGTAATTTAAAAAGATAAATTAATAAGTTAAAAAGGTAAAAATTTAGTCTAAAAAAAAGGTTTTACTGCCCTCTCTGAATATATGTTAGGACATCAAGTTTACAACATTAATAAACACATATAAATAAATATCAATAATCCAATGCGAGTAAGGTTTAATAAGAGTCACCCTGAATACTTTCTTATAAGATACAAAGAAAAAAGGTCTTGAATTAATTCTAACTCGTTTTATTAAAAAAGAATTTTCATTTTTTAAACATTTTTTTCAATCTAGTTTTAAAATGATATCTCGTATTAAACATTTTGAATGGTATTTATTTCAGTGTATTTGACTTTAGTGGGGCAAATCAAAGCAATAAGTTATTTTTTACTACCATTATACAATGATGTTTACAATGTGATGATTTTATTTTTAATCTAAGTATTATTTTCTTTATTTGTAATAAATTCAAAGAAACTATTGTTTCTTAACTTCATTTATAAGTGTTAATGTGAATAAAAAGTTATATTAGAAAAACCAATCGTCCTAAATGAGATATAAACTCTACGCCGAGAGTAAAAAAAGGAACATAATATTAGAAAAGCTGATGATGAGTATGGCATATCTAAATCAGCTCTACACCGGCATATTACCAATAAGCCAGGTGATCTAGATATAAACAGTACACTTCATCACATTTCTGTGATAAGGTTTGTTTTTTTAAGCAAGTTTTTTCAATAGAAACTGAAGAGGATCTTTTACCTTACATCAAGTTAATGGAAGAGACAGAAACAAAAAAGAATTTAAAATAAATATTATTATAATTGCTATACAAAATAGCATCTATTTCGTTGCTTTAATATAATTATAAAAATATATATACATATATATATATATATATATATATATATATATATATATATATATATATATATATATATACATATATATATATATATATATATATATATATATATATATATATATATATATATATATATATATATATATATATATATATATATATATATATATATATTAAACATAATATTTATAAATTATTTTTGCGCTTTTTTTGCGCTTGTCACAATTACGTCTGAAACAGCGCACCCTTTAATAGATTAAAAAAATAAATTAAGTCAGGGCAAGATTTGGGGTGATGAAGGTCATAATTAGGGTCAGATTTTAGGTCATGGCTGGTCCAAATTAGTTTAAGGCAAGGATCAGGTTGCTATAACTTGATAACATCTCTAAACCCTAATCCTGATCCTGACCCTCAAATAAGCGTTATTTTTTAATCTGTGGAAGAGTGCGTCGCATCAGACAAACTTTGACATGTTTCAACTATTGTTCAGATGTATTTGTGACAAGCGCAAAAAAGTAAATATATAATATAATATACGCAGCTTAACTGAAGGATTCTTTCTCTCTTTCTCTCTCTCTCTCTCTCTCTCTCTCTCTCATTCTATATATATATATATATATATATATATATATATATATATATATATATATATATATATATATATATATATATATATATATATATATATATATATATATATATATATACAGTCATGGCCAAAAAAGTAGAGACGACAATAAAAACTTAGCTTTTATAGTTTTTTCTTATTCTTTTATTCTACCTATTATATTCTATATACCTATTGTATTCTACCTATTATAGACTTGGTAAATTATTAATTGTTACGTGTAAGTCACCGGTATACTGTTTCTAAGGAGTATGAAAGTATGAAGTAAAAATATTAGTGAAAATGATTCACTCATATTTTTACTTTTTATCATTTTTTGTGTTAGTGACTTATTGTATATTCTATTGAACTCTATTCTAGTCAGTATTATTGTTTATAAGTTTATTTACATTTGAATGGGTAAATCAAAAGACATTACTTCTAGAAAAGCATCTGCTGTTATTGCCTATTCAAATGATGGCATGTCATATCAGAATATTGCTGAGAAAATGGATATTCACAAATCTACCTTGGGTCGTATTGTAAAGAGGCTCAGGAAGGCACAGAAAGACCAGCCGACGCAATGGCAATGCTATTAAACGTGCAATAGTTACCAATACATATGTTGTGTCATCCGAAATTGCTGCATCCTTGCCTGTTTCGGTTAGTGCTCGCACCGTTCGTGAACGACTCGTGGATGACTTCCAGCTACGTTGAAGAACACCCGCCAAGAAACCATTGCTGAATAATGTACAGAGGAAAAAACGAGTGCTACTTTGCAAGAAGCACTTACATTGGATGACTGCCCAGTGGGGAAAAGTACTCTTCAGTGATGAGTTGACGTATTGTCAGTTTGGTGTTCGGTTACTGGAGTTAGACGTCCATCCAGTGCAAGGTACGAACCACGTTACACCGTGCCAACCATGAAACATCCACCAAAATTCATGGTTTAGGGATGTATGTTTGCTGCTAGCGTTGGCAGCATACATTTCATTCTAAAGTAGGAAACTGTGAATGCAGCCAAGTACAAGGCAATCTTGGAAAACAAGCTGAAACCCATCATGGTCATACAGAGGTGTAATACGTTCCAGCAGGACTCGGCTCCGTGTTATACCGCCAAAGTCATAACTACCTGGCTTAAGAAAAACAAAATAAACCTTCTAGACTGGCCTGGAAACTCTCCTGGCTTACATCCAATTTAGAATCTTTGATGTATCATTAAAAGAAAAGTGGCAATCCATGCTCCATCAAATATGCAGGATCTCATGTATTGGCTGAAACAAGCTTGGTGCACTGAAATAACTGTTGAATTGTGTAATAAACTAGTAGACTCCATGCTAAAGAGATTAAAACTGGTGCTTAAACATAAGGGTGTTGCCACAAAGTATTAAATTGTTTGTTTTTTGTCCATCAACGTTTTTATTATTGCTGTATGTCTATTTTTATTAACATTTTTGAGCGTCTCTACTTTTTTGGCCATGATTGTATATTTATTTATTTGATTCAGACAACAAGTACAGTACAAGGTTCATAGTTACAATAAAAATAAAAATTAATTAAAAGTTCTGTATAATCTATACACAGCTGCATTGCTGCTGGCACAGGTAACTAATTGATTTATAAGACTAATTCTGTATAGGCGCAATAAAGTACCTAAATTAGACAGGCCTAGTACCATATATATATATATATATATATATATATATATATATATATATATATATATATATATATATATATATATATATATATATATATATATATATATATATATATATATATATATATATATATATATATATATATATATAATATATATATATATATATATATATATATATATATATGTATGTATATATATATGAATTGTTTTTTTGTTTTTTGCTTTTAACGCAAAACCTCCGTGTGTTACGCAAAAAGTTTCGTTTGTTTATGTTTATACCATTGGCTCTTGGTTAAAACTTAATTTGAGGGTTTTTAAAATGTTACCCTTTTCTCTCCCATCTCAAGCCTAAAGCTGTTTCTTTAAAGAATTATTTCTAGTTTATACCATATACAGATTATATGTTCTATACAAGACATCAGTCAAGAAAAGTTTTAATCTAAAGAAAAATTTGATTAGAAATAATACAAATTTCAGTCTCAAAAATATTCAACAGTGACGAGTCGAGTATTTTATGTGTTTATAAACCTGTAAAAGCTATTGCACAAAATGGTTAATACATCATGTCTTCCGTTACAAACGAAAAACGAGGAGTCACAATTACAGTTCTATCCAAACTTTCTATGAAATGTCTAGTTTCTACATAAATAACTTCTAGTACCATTTCTTGAATTTCGCAACTCAGTTGATTTGTTTCTAAAAAGTAAACATTTATTTTCCTGCAGTTTTTCTGCGTTGTCACGAGACCAGTATAATTGGTACTTTGTATCTTGTGCATAACACAAATATTTATTTTTCTCCAAGGGTTGTTGATTTGTTTTTAAAGATAAGCATTCCATATTTGGTTGAATTTCTTAAAAAAACAAAAATAAATCTGTTAAATACTTAGTTAAAGTTATATATAAATATATTATTGTTAATGCTGTTCTAATAATATATATTGTATAAATATATATACTACTATGTATGTCACTCACTCACACACACATGTATATATATATATATATATATATATATATATATATATATATATATATATATATATATATATATATATATATATATATATATATATATATATATATATATTAAAAGTATGTAAGAAATTAATGCAAAAAAAATTAATAAAATACTTTTATCAGAAAATGAAAACTTTGGATCTTTCACTTTTCTTTTGTAACAAAGAAAGTTGTCAAATCCAATTGTTGTATTCATACATTGGCATTGACATTTTTTACCACTTATGTGATTACCGCTGCAACACGACTGCTGATTGGTTGTTGCCAATTGAAAATCCTTTGGCCAACATGGATAAACTACCAAAAAAGAAATTTAAGTAAAAGCAACACCAAGATTTTTGAGTTAAAATTTTTTAGTTCGTAAATATGACTAAAATATTGATGAAAATAGCTGTTTAGGAATGATGAAGCAAATTACGTTAGCAAATTAAGTTAGCAATAAATGGTAAAAAATTTAATTTGCTCTACAATATGTATATATTAATACACCCAAAGGGTTTTCTTGGAAATGGTTCTTAAAAAAGTTGTTCTTGGAAAAAGTTGTAATCATAAACCCTGATTTTTATTTGTTTTTTAACCCTGATTTTTATAAACTGTGAAAAAAAAGAATTTTTTTTTTATGAAATAGCATGGGTAAAGCTCAAACGTCATCATCCTGTAAAATTAGTATTCCATTCCAATATGGCTATTTTTTGATCATTTTGGACCTCTATTTTCTATATTTTTGGATATAACCACCTGTTTATGTTAAATTCAGCAACCACTGTCTGCGGCCTAACTTGTTATGGTAAAATGGTTGATTTCTTATTTATGTGTCACAGTCTAACTGCGCATCATGATTAACCATGTAAAGTGATTTTTGCAAATCTAGCACAAATTGATATATGCTGATAGTTCAAATCCAATAGAATCGAATAATATCAACTAAGACAACAAGAAAAAGTGTGCGAAAAGATTGATGTGTTCGGCTGTGATATCAAATGTTAGCTATATTTCTGGCTAACTTTAAATCTAAAGTTAAATGCAACACTTACTTCATTAAAACTATAATAAAAAAACTGTTTAACTCATCTCAATTTTGTAAGAAACACTAATACCAAAATATTTACTTTGAAATCTCTAAAATTAAGTATAAAATAGACAAATATTAGAATAAAAATTGTAATATTTAAAATAATTGAAGTCGAGTCTTTTGTCAAAGTGACCTATTTTTTTAATTAAACTAGTTTTGCTGAAGATTACTGAAGTATTTAACGAATTCGCCCCTCATTACTTGATGATGAAGTATTTAACGAGTTCGCCCCTCATTACTTGATGATAAAAAACATTTATATATGCATAAAAATAACTTAAGAACTTGTTTTATCCAGTACATTAACAAAGTAAAGACTCGAATTAACAAAACAAAAATTTTAAACCGGAATATTTTGTTAACATCACTGCGAGTTCATTTTATGACAGTAAAACCTGACGAAACCTCATTTTGCCCTAATTAAAGAAACTAAATCATCATTGGATATGATCGTTCTATGAATGAGTTAAAAAAGAAAAAAAAAACATTTAAAAAAATCAGATAACCTTTGCTGCAGCTACTGTTAATCTGGTTTTGAAATTTTCCCTTCTGAGGAGCCGACATTTGTTTATTTGGCAAATTAGTGATAAAAAATGGTTTTTTTGATGTTCGTATGGTTATTGGATTCGTTATTGCAGTAGGATTAAATTGTGGATTAGTTGTAGGTGAAATGGTAACACTTTCGGGTAATGTTATTGATTGCGAGGAAGTTTTTTTATTACTCGTTGGTTGTACAGTTGATTGAGTTTTAGTCTGCATTGTAGGTTTAGGTTTGTTACACTAAATGACGAGATTAAATAAACTTATATTTTATTTTCAAATAATATATGACTTAAATATTATTATTGCTAACTCTTTAAATAATTGAAGCCAACTATATTTAAAATAATCTGGGAACTAATTTAAAATAATTTGGGGTTTAGATTTCAGTTTTATGAGGAAAGATCAGATCAGAGGAAAGAAGAGTGAACGTTAATATTTGGGCGACTTGCATATTTCAATTATTTTTTTGCCTTACGTTGTGATAAATTTAGTATTTATTAACTATATAAAAATTTTTTTTTACTTCAAACGCTTTGTTAAGTTGGATTAAATCAATTTTACTAAATCCGTGTCGTTGCCCAATGACATCTGGTTTCACATTTTTATCTTTAGGCTCAATAGTTAACTGTCCATTCTTTGAAAAAGCCGTAGAAGGATAATGCATTATGCTTTGATAATCGTAACTAAACATAAAATCAAACTTTGATGAATATAACTAAATACTAAATCAAACATTCTTTAATAAGCTAAACTTCAATGTATTCTTTAAGAAGAATATATTGAACACATTATATAGGCGGTCAAAAAACCCTAATCCTGGTGAAAAAAATTATTTTAGATTTTACTGCATAGCAATTGGAACTTTTACACTAAAAATGAAAAAGGTGAATTTTTACAAGCTTTTTTAATTATAATTTTTCTTAAATGTTTTTTATAAAATAACTATCATTTTTGAAATTTTTATATAATTTCGCTTCATTTGAGACCCAACAAGACATACTTTTAAAAAACTTTTTTTTTTATTGATATTAGGAAACCATTAAATGCTCAAGGGTCTTGAGGTGCCCCTAAATATATTTTTTATTCAAAAAACTTTTAAATCCAATGTTCCGATGTTACTTTACTATATAGAAAACAATAAGGTGCACGCTGCAAATATTTTTTAAAACGTTGCTTTTTGAACCACCCATATATATATATATATATATATATATATATATATATATATATATATATATATATATATATATATATATATATATATATATATATATATATATATATATATATATATATATATATATATATATATATATATATATAAGAAAACATCAAACAATACGAATTCTCTTAATAAATAATAATTTATTTTGAGAAATTTTCACTGGATTATGGACACCAGCATCATCAGCTCGTAAAATATTACAAAATTTTTTGAACGTTAAAAAACAGTTTAATTAAAAAATTTTTTAAACTGACGTCAGCAGTTGAATGGCCTCTTTTTTCGTTACGCAAGAATATAAAAAATGGAGTCCAAAATTTAGTTTTGACAAATTGCCCATTATCGAGATTTATTCCGCCATTCGATGGGAAACATTGGTGCCTCTGTATTTCGAGTGCTTCTCGTACTTTACGGTCGAATTTTTTTGTTTAAACTTTGAGAGTTTTAATTTTCTACCAATTTATTTTTTCAGAGCAAAACTTGCTATGTGTTGCAATTGCTGGCTGATAATGTTTGCCATCATTTAAACTTTTTTGGTGTTGTTGAATTCTTGTTCTAATTTGTAATTTTGTTTCTCCTACATATTTTTTTTAACAATTGCATTCAACTAAATATGTACCAGGCTGGCTATTTTGGGGCAATCTAGATTTGTTTTTACATGTTAATATTGTTCTTAAATTAGGATTTGATTTAAAAATTACTCTATAGCCAACTTTTCTAAATATTTTCCTTAACTTTGATGATAGTGAAGATATCCACGGTAATGATATTGTTGGGAAAGCATTGTTCTCGGATTGAATTCTATTGTTCTTTACGGACCGTTTTTTCCTAATTTGATTTGCAATACTTTTTAGTTGGCTTTCGGTGTACCCATTTTCATTAAAAACTTGAATAAGAAAGTTTATCTCATTTTTTAAATGTGTAACACTGCATATATATATATATATATATATATATATATATATATATATATATATATATATATATATATATATATATATATATATATATATATATATATATATATATATATTCATATAAAATCATATAAAGTTTTGCGATAGTTTTACATAAGTTGGACAAATGCACCTGTGCAAGTTGTTGCTAGTTGCATCGGTATTAACCCTTTTATTGATACCATTCCTAAACACAGACATTAGATTAACGTTAGATTAACATCGGAAAAAACCTTCCTTCATGAGAAAAAAATAATCCTTCACGAGAAAAAATTTTTTGTGTTTTTTTGGTAAACTCACTTAAGATTGGAAATTTCATCAAACCTATTAGGTTTGATGTAATTTTTTTAATCTTTTAAAGTTCTGAGGCCTGGAAGAGTTAAAATGCCTACACCTTAAAGTAAATCATACTAGAAATAGTAATAAGCAGATGACGATTTATCAGCTAGACTTAGACAACGTTTTTTTTATTGTGGAGTGGTATCTGGTAGATGATAGATTCAAACAGCACAATTTCTTCTGCTGCTCTTCCTAAAACAACTTCATAAAAGGTGGTTTACTTTTGTCATTATTTGATGAATAAATGAAGCTTAAATCTTTACTAAGTTTAAACAAACTTTTTTACTGCATACCAGATTTTATTAGTTTAGCTTCCTCATTTTATTGCTTGCGTTCTATCTACCTATCATCAACAGCTCGATCATATTATAATATTAATGAAATCTGAAAATAATTTTTTGTATTAAAGCATGCGATTGTTAAATTCGGAACGATGAATTTCGTTTTAAAACTTGTCTCTAACGCATTTAAAATTTTTTTTTTTTTTTGCGTAATTACATTAAGTAATGATAGTACTAATTAAAAACATCAACAAACGATTCAAAATATTTCTTTTAATTAAAATGTCATCGAAACAGTTAGAAAAACGAAAATAAAATTCTGCACGTTGACCTACAAAATCCTCCTGCATCGTTACTTTCGATCAGTAAAGCATCTGAATCTAGCAAAACTACTGTTGGTCATACAACAATACAAGAGCTGATTATCTGTCGAACGAGCAAAGGGTCTGGAAGAAAAAGTGACTTTAAGGATAAGAAAGCAGCAATTAGTATTCGGCTATCATTCACGCAAAATCCTGGCTTATCGAACCAAGAACGAACCAAAAGGTATAAAGTTTTAGAGTTTTTTGTCAGGAAAGTAAAAAATTAAACAATTTTAAGTCTTATCGAACCATTAAATATCCAAAATGATCAGATAAGCAATCACAGACTGCTAAAACTCGAGCTCGAAAACTTTATGATGAAGTGCATACAAAATTTAAAAGCTGCATAACTATGGATGACGAAACGTACATCAAATGTGACTTCAAACAGCTCCCAGGCCCAAAATTTTACACTTCAATTGTTCGTCGACATGTTAGCAACAAGTTTAAGTATAAATCATTGGATAAATTTGGTAAGAAACTTCTCTTGTGGCAAACAATATGCAGCTCCGGTTTGAGACCTCGAGCTTTCGTCACATCGTAAACTTTAAACTCGGATGTTTACATCAAGGAATGCTTGCAAGTTAGACTTTTGCCATTTTATCGAAGTCACGATGTCCACTGTTGGTTCTGGCTCAATCTTGCCTTTTTAACATTATTCTAAGAAGATCGTAGAGTGGAACAATTTAAGAGACATTTCATACCAAAATACTTGAATCCATCAAACTGCCCACAGTTCCGTCCCATTGAGAAATTTTGGAGAATTGACAAAGGATATTTGCGTAAAAGTGGCAAAACAATAAGTCTTTTTGTAGTTATTTAAGGTGCTCCCAGAAGTCCTTACGGTCTTATCACAGAGCACCGCGGGAGAGCATTTAGCAAGAAGTTCACGCCTCCTTCCGTACCAATGTCGCTTATTTGGCTAAAGCTGGCTTCGAACCTCGGACCTCTGGGCTCTGAGCCAGAACTCTAACCATTGCGCCACGGCTGCTCAAAGTACATAAGTACAGCTAAAGATTTGATTAGAGAGTGAACATTAGTTGGAAAAAAATTGCCAAAGACACTGTGCAAAAGTTGATGTCGCTGATTAGCGTAATTTAGCATTATTTCGAATAACGCTGATTAGCGTTATTCGAAATAATGAAAAAAATTAAAATAAAAAGCATTTTTATAATCAAGTTCGTTAGATAAAAATAAATATTGAAGTTTTGCATTAGTTTAATTATTTTATATATTTTGAACTTTTCATCGTTTCAAATTTAACGATCGCATGCTTTATCTTACGTTCCTTACGAACTTTAAAAAAAGCGACTTCAGTTTATCTTTATAAGGCAGAACAACAAAAAATTGATCATATTTAAACCGATTTTTGTTATATATGTTGAGAAAAATAATTAGTTTGTTAGGAAAGAAACAGGATTTTCATAGCTTGTTCAGAGACGAAGATCTGTCGTAAGTTGCATACAATAAGCTCAAATAATCGTCATTGTTTGCTTCCTGACTATGCATTTCTTATTGGTATGACTATTTTGAAGCATAAAATTTGTTTGTTTTACGTAAAATGTGTAAAAGCAATGGAAATCAAATTAGAAGTTTGTTTTGAGAATTGTTACCATATTAAATTAACTTACGGTTCATCAAGATATCCAGCAACACCTTCATTATACTTCAGAAAATTATCAGTCATCTCTAATAAAAACAACTAGTGTAAATAAAAATGAGAAATATAATGTTATATATATATATATATATATATATATATATATATATATATATATATATATATATATATATATATATATATATATATATATATATATATATATATACAAGGGTGGGCTGGAGCCGGTTGTTAAAGTTTTTGAAACTCGGAGAGCCGCTTATTAAATTAACCCTAACACCAAAAATAAGCCATTTTAATAGTATGTTTATGCAAAACATGCACATCGCGTTGATGTGCCACACACTCGCAAACATATCATGTGCGCAACACAATACACACATCATAAAAAACGAAATACTTGGCTCTTGCTTGTGAGTGAGTCACAAGTTGTGAAGCTTTGGCACACTGCACATGGTATGGATGAACCAGAATCACAGGTTAGCAACTGAAACAAGGGTAAGAAGAGGGCACAATAATGATGTTTCTGCAAATGAACAAGGCATATGAACTCTACATTAATTAATTAATTAGGCATATACATAGCTTAGTATGTTAAATTTGGAATTTATCAGTTTTATTGTGCAATAAATATTTTGTTTTGTTATATATATTTTATACTGTACAAAAATTAATGAAGACAATGTACGCATTTACCTTTTTTTTTTGAAATAATAGCGAGCCGGTTGTTCAAAATTTGGCAGCCCACCCCTGTATATATATATATATATATATATATATATATATATATATATATATATATATATATATATATATATATATATATATATATATATATATATATATATATATATATATATATATATATATATATATTGGCTGATTTAGGGTTAGGCACAGTTATGATAATAAAATATAAGCAATAAATACAATAAAAAATATTTTCACACAATATTTGCAAAATATATTTACAGGTACATGAACCTTAACTCAAAAATGAAATTTAAAAGACTGCTTTATTAAAGAAATAAAAACTTTATTTAATGTTACTTACCGGGTTCAATATTTTCGAAATTGATAGTAACATATTCATCTCTATCCAACCGTGTATGCTCATGAAAAAAGCCGAGGGCGTGCATCATCTCATGAATAGCCGTTCCTAATTTTTAAAAGGATTGGTTATCAACCACTTATATCAGTTATCAACCACTTATATCAGTTATCAAACACTTATATCATAGTATATTATATATAACCACTTATATATATAATTATATTAATCTTATTATATAACAGATCAGCCCATAAACCAGTTTTTTTTGTTTTGTTTTGTTTTTTACATTGTTTTTGCATTGGAATGTTCATATCCAAAATAAATATTATTTTATTTCCTTAACTTATACTAGCCATTTTTCAAAAGTTTTAAAAGTTTTAAGTTATTTAGCGATTAAATTTAGTTCAATTTTTCTCCACATAAAAAAGTTTTATATTTGACAAACCTTTCCATAAACACTCGTCGCCAAGACTAATGTCTTGTTTGCCGCCAACTTTACCAACGTTTGAATAACATCTAACAGTTTCATTAAAAATTAACTTTATAATAAACAATGCAACTTTAAACTTTAAAAAAACGAAAGAGTAATAGATTTTAAAACCTATTTTCAAAATATAGATACTACTAAAAACAAATGCCTTTATAAAGAAATTACCCTCCTAAAGATCCAAATACAATATAGTCGTTTTCGGATGTTCTTGGAATAAAACGGACGCACGTGTAGTTATTAAAGTCATTTATAGCAGCTTGCACCACTTCTTTAAGTTTAGTTGCTAGTTGTTAACATGAAAAACGAGTTTTATCAGAATAATAACATTATTGGGTTATTTAAAAAGATGGTAGTCATAGAATTTATAATAGAGAAGAAAAATACAGAGTAACACAACTAAAAATTCTATTTGTAATCGTTTTGATATTGTATACTTGGCATTTCCTAAAGTTAAATTATTTGTTGTCGTTGTCTTTAAATAGTCGTTAAAATTATATTTTTGATTTACTGGAATTTTTCATCATTAATTGATAAAAAATAAAGTTTTTAATGATAAAACTTACAAGCTTTTTCTTCAAATTCAAAAGGTATTTTGGTGGTTTCCCAGGTATATCCACTAACTTGCAAAAAATCTCTTGAGTTATATTCAGCTCTTTGACGTACATTGTTAAAAAATTGATTTACTTTAATATCTCCCTCTAAGATCATCCCTTCAGGAAGTTTATTTTGAGCTAAATATAAAACTTTGTTGTATAAAAATCATTTAATTTTGACATTAAAAAAAAATTTTGCTTTATAAATGATAAACTTACTATTTTCTTCGGCTTTTAATTCAGTTTTAAGCTCAGATTTTGTTTTAGGACAGAATATATCTAAAAAATAAATATATCTAAATAAAAAATTTATTTAAAATGATGAAATGAAGTAAAGTCGAATTATTTTGTAAATTTTAACATTTTTCTGTATTTTGTTTATTTACTAATTGAGGGTTCGCTAAGTTTGCAAAGCAAAGAAACAAGGCTTAACTTTGTAGAATAAAAACACAAAATTCAAATGCTTCTTTTTAAAAAAAAATAAATAGAAAAAAAAACTTTTTAAATGTTTTGCATTTTAGTAAATATTGATCGAATGTTTGAAACCAAGCGTGCATTGCAGTCGAACCAAGCCAAATTTTTATGGTGGGCCAATATTGACCGGTTTATTAGCCCAATAACAAAAGGAAGGGTTAGCAATGTTTCTATTAACACGTGGTATTAAATAAAATTAAATTTTTAAACATTTTTCAACTATTCCATTAAAAGATTTAGAAGCGGCAGTCTAATGATCAGCGGCAGTCTAAAGATCAGATTTAATCTATCTTAAAGCATCATTTTTAATGATTCTTTGAGGGTTTTTTTTTCTTTAGCTTCCTTTCTCGAAAAAAATCGAGAAAGGAAGCTAAAGATGAATTGGTTTTACATTTAAAAATACTGTGGCCGTGATGTAGTGGTAAGAGCTCTGTTTTCAGAACTGGAGGTCAGTGGTTTAAAGCCGGCTTTGCCATATATGCATCATTGATAAAGAATAAGGCACGAACTTCCTGGTTAAATGCTATTCTGCAGGGCTTTGTAATAAGTCCATTCGGACTTTTTGTAGCACCTAAATTACTATTTAAAAAAAAAAAAGATAAAAAAAATACTATATTACTCAATGTAATCATCGTATTATTAGCTGTATGATAGTCAACTATATTGATCAAACATTGGCTCAACGGCTAAAATGCCATTATCGAAACATTTGGTAACATGCAACAAGGTATGCACTCTTTTACTCTGGGTATGTATACTACTAATATGATTTAAAGTCGTATAAATATTATTGATACAAAGTTTACGATCGGTTTAAATTAAACGGTAGCTTTTAAAATTGTTATCAAATATATTTTGCATGCAGTTTTTAATTTACCTTTGCCGTAGATCGGCCCCAAAACTGTTTTTTTTACAGCTCTAGAACTAATGGCGTTAAATTTAATGATTGCAGTTAATACAAAAAGTTTGAATAATAAATAAAAATCCATATTTTTAACGACAACAAATTAATGTTTAAAAATTAATATTGTGCTCAATAAAATAAATGCGCAACAGGAGGCATCAAAGTTTCTTAAGTGAATGCACCGCGTTATAAAAAAGTAAAAAAAACTTTAAATGAGACTTTTATTTTGACTTTTTCAATATGAGGGACATTTCAAAAACTCCAATTAGGAGATTAGATAACTATGATTAGCTCCCTAATCACTGTTATCTAATTTTAAAAAATTAGATTTTTTCGCCTCCATTTATGTGGTAAAAATATCATTTTTGCAAAGTACTCCCAAAAACCAATTTTTTATGCGGTCAAATAAAATCAATTGATCTCCCACTTCTCCCCAATCACTTTTGCGTAATTATATTGTTGAAACCTACTTTGTATTCAATATTTTGGTGGACATTATATTCATGGTGGAGATTAAGTTTTTATGATTTTAATAGTTTTTCAATAATAGTTTTTATTAACATAAGAACTTTAATTTACCCGTAATTTATGGGAGAGCATAATTTTAACTTCAAACGCACTAGTAAGAAACTGAGTACCAACACGTTTCCTAATATTATTTTAGGAGGATATAAAACAAGATCAGTGCACGGTGGTTAATTTGAGTTAAAAATCTCCCTATCCGTATAGAATGAATTTTTAAAATTTAATAAAAAGTTGTTGTACATATATATTTATCTATGAATAAAATTATAAATAAAAGTAAAAAGTATGATCTTTTTCCATTTAAGTTTTTAAACTAGTATTCCTATACAAATAAGTATACATACAGCATGATACTTATTTGTATAGGTATATATGCATAATTATTTGTATATTCTATACGTAAACAAATCTACTGACTTGTTTAAATATGATATTTAAACAAGTCAGAAGATTTGTTTATGTATTTGTTAAAACTCTCTTGTAGAAAAATAATGCGGCTTTTGTTCTTATTTAGTGTGGTTTTAATCGGATAAACATTATAGCCATATATGGAACGCACCAACGCCATCCCATAAAGGAGAGTGGTAAATAAATGCCAAACATTTTACATCTTTGAATTTATAAATTAATTGCCAAACATTTTAAATCTTTGAATTTTATGGCTGAGAATGGATTGCGTCAATTAAGTGATCAAAGAATCGGTATATTTTCAAACCGAATAAAACCAGACCCCCTTCATTTAGAAATAAACAATCAGACACATTGCCTAAATGTATTATATTTCAAAGCAACAAGACGAAAAAGATTTGTGGAGTTTTGTAATATCTTGAAAGCACCAGCAAAGCATTCTTCTGATTCTATTGTTGGCATTGGTTTAAGTTTTATTGGAAGGGTGTATGAAGACCATTACCTTGCAGAAGAGAACCGCTATGTTATATATATATATATATATATATATATATATATATATATATATATATATATATATATATATATATATATATATATAAAAATTCTATTAAAAAATCTAATTTGAAAAATTGTTATATTTTTAATTGTTTTTACTATACATATGTGTGTGTGTGTGTTTATAGTAAAAACAGTTAAAATTATAATAATTTTTTAAGTTAAATTTTTTAATAGAATTTTTTTTATCGAAATATTAAAACATTTATTAGATTTTGATGATTATTCATTTCAAAGATTTAAAAATCCATCTGTCAGAATTATTGGTGCACAAGCGATATCGATCGTCTAATATGGTTATCGCTTAGTTGATATTTTAAAACATGATAAACAAGACATGAAATGGAACATGTGATTCGTTTGATGTTAGTGGTTTTAGTCGTCACCGTATTCTAAGTTATATTCAGGCCTAGTTATATTCAGACCTAGAACAAAAATATTTTAAAAAGCTGTTTCTAAAGCCAAATGGACCAACCGCAATTTTCATTTATTTGCCAAACATAGTAACCAACACGACGTCAAATTTTTCTCCACTTTTTGAGCTGCTCAGACTCCGCGTTGACTTTACCATGTTTCTTATTTAATTTATACTTACTTAAATACTTAACTTTTACTTAAATAATTAACTTAAATTGTTTACATTATCTTCAATTTATTGTTGAATGATTTCAATGCTATTATTTCGGTATTATTTCATAACTGATTCAGAATCATGACAGCTGGCTTAATCAGGCCAAAACCTTTTAGGAAGTGATAGCATGAAGAACAAAAGATGCGTTTTAAGATCTACTTCTTGTAGAGATCGGAGTTCATCATATTTGAAGTTTGCATTTCTTATACAATCTACATTTTTTGCCAAAATTTAATGTTTTTTGTATACTTGTATTGCTTAATATACTGATATTTATCGCTGACGACTCCATGCTTGATACCAATATAAAATTTGTGACCAACAGGGTTTTGCGTCAAATACTATTTGTGTTTGGTAAAAATAGGCTAACTTATATGTATACTGTATTTGATTAAGAAATTTCTTAAATATTTGCATTTGGTTGAAATGTATTTGCAATTCCGTTAAATAGGTTAACTTGGCGATTTAAGTAAGAATAAGAGTTAAGTTAAGGTGAGTTTTTAAGAAAAACCGTAATGTACATTGTTTTTTTTTCATTTAAAACACTAAAATAAATTAAAAACACAATTTCAAGGGATATTTGTTAGAAGACTTGTTTTCATTATTCTATTTAGTAGATCATTTTATCAGTCTTGTCCTGAAAAAATATTTATTTTTTTTCTTAACCTAAAGTACAAATATTTGTATTGAAAATGCTGATTGCATACAGAGGCGATTCTACGAATAAAGTAGGGGGAGGGTGAATTCTTAAAAAGTACCGACTGGCTTCTAAATAAAAAAGTCCTTACAACTAAAATTTACCCGATTAAATTGTGTTAAATACCCGGCTAGCCGACTAAATTGTAAAAAAACAGACTATAACTTGACAGTCGTCTTTTTTAGGGGGTGGGTGAACGGGTGGAAAGATTTCAACATTTTTTGTTAAGAGCAAATACCATAGAATGTATCGTCTTTTTACACCAAAGAATGAGATGTTTTATCTATTTGCTCTTGGATTGTCAGACTGTCTAGGATTCTACAAGCATGAACGAAAAATGTCCATGACCAACTTTTCAATCTTAAATTTTTTCTCCCAGAATTAAATCTGCGATTATGATTACTTGTAAAGTAGATGTAGCTACGTTTAGAAATAGTTCTAAATAATGATAGATTACACTTTTTATATACTATAATTTGTAAATTTGCAAAATTCATATACGACTGATTTTTTATTTTGACAACACTCCTAAAAACTAAATTTATTAAAAATTTTTGTTTGAATTTGTAAAACAAAAGTATTGAACTTTGTTTAACAAATTCACTATTTTGTATTAGTCATTGTTTCATTTAAGACTTCAAGTTGATTTTATTTTTAACGGCTTTAATCAGTGTCAGTCTTCAATGAAAACAACCAACTAAAATTATAGCACATACGCCAGTGTTTGCAACTTTAAATAAATAAAACAAAATAAATTAATTGCGTTCTACAGATGCATAAAAAACAACGCTAAAAACGCAACGTAAAACAGCAGCGTAGCAAAACATATTTAATTTTCAAGTTGCAAAACTGTTCGAAACACGCCAGAGTTTGAGTTAAGACAGTATTGTACAGTGTTAGCACAAATTTTTTTTTTTTTTTTTTTTTTGCGCAGGTAGGCAAATTCACATTTAGGCAAATTTCAACAACGAATTATTTAACAATTAAAAAACAAGAACAAAATTTGTAAATAAATAGATATCAATCAATAAGAAAGCCAAGTACAGATAGTAAAAAAATATTGTACAATAATAATGACAAAATAAAGTAATAATAAAAATTAAAAAAAAATCTAAAAGTATTTTTGTGATTTTTCCCACATTTAATTAAAATTCTAGTGTTGTATTTGTATTTTTGTTTAAATAAATTAAACAAAATAAATTAATTGTATGCTACAAATGCATAAAAAACGACGCTAAAAACGCAACGTAAAACTGCAACGAAGCGAAACTTATTCAGTTTTCTAGTTTGATCAAATGGAAGTAACTTTATTATAATAGGATCGCTTGCCGATGTAAATCATCCGATAGCTGCGTGAAATTTCTCCATGAGATTTTGGATGGCTCATTTCTTCTGTAATTATGCATTAAAGCTAGCTATTTTGAAAAATTGAAGAAATTTATAAATGGCAAAGAGCGCCTCAAACCACAGCATTCTAAATCTTTCCGATTTTAGGAAAAAAAATCTACAAGATAGCATTGTAATCAATAACGACGACAACCAACGAACCAACTTGTATCTGAAATTTCAAATGTTATAAAAATATATAAACGAAATATCTTTATTTCCTCACTGTATTATATATCTATCAATCAACCTATATACTAAACCTATATACTCATATATATATTAAACCTATATACTCAAATATATATAAATTTCATTTAATTGTAGATGCTTATAAGAGTTAAGTCTTATTAAATGTTATATTAGGGTATGACAAATAGCATTTTTTCAAAAAGTTCAAGTTAACGAGTGTTTTCTGAGGCGGAATTTGACGCAGAATTCGATTCAGGAAAGAAATTGCAGCTAGCATGACGATTTAGGTTACAAAAGTGCATTTTTTCGAGATTCAATTGCAAATTGAATCTTGAAAATTGGTATGCATGAAACGACTGCAATATTGCAGTCGTTCGCATACCAAAGTATGACAAGCCCGATATCGTAATAATTTGAACTTTTTACAGTTAAAAAATGACGAGGCGCTAATACAATATTCGATCGACGATTTGTAACCCGACTCAAAAATCAACTGAATGAATTAAGAACTCTGCAAGCTGTTTAAAAGTAATAAACTCGGACCACTTTAATCAATATCATTAATCACATGAACAAACATTCACATGTCATCACTCTTCATAGGAACTGAGTAGTGTATCAATGTTGTTCGAGAATTCATTTTCTGATTTTATTGCGTTACGAATGGAACGTCTTAGTTCGTCAATTGTAAAATTCACTATATTGAATTCTCCAGAATCAAATTTTATTCGTCGTCGCTGTTTGATTTCGGGCGCTATCGTCAGACGTAGGTGCGAAATTTCATTGATCAGCTGTTTCTTGTTGAGCGAGTCCAAAACATCGACAGTTTTTGAAGTTGTGCTCTTTGCACTTTTCAAGTTTTCGATGTGTTTTTTTTTACCTTCATTTTTTGACATTTAATCACTGCTAGTTGACGAGCCTGTTTCACTGTAGATAAGAAAGTATTCTTGTATCCTGACTTGTCCTACTTCGCAATAAGTCACTTCCCATTTCCAAAGTTTCTTCTTGCTTCCAGGTTACACTAAAAAATCTGGATTAAGCAAGTAGACATTGGTTGTCACAAATTTCTGTAATACTTGGATCCAGCACCAAAGAAAACATATAGAATGATACATTAAACGCATATATTTGCGGAAAGTTTTTTTTCTAACCGAAATTTCTAAACGAAATAGCTATCACATGCCAAAAATTCTTTCAGATTTAAATCCAGCGTTATATTTCGCCTTAGAAACAGCTCGATATAGAAAAACTTTTAGATTTGCCCCACCCTAATTATATATATAGCATAATTAAAAGACTCTTATTAAACTTTATATAAATATATAAATATATATATACATATATAACAGCGTTAATAACATAGCGTTAACAATAACATATATAACTATATACATATATATATATATATACACATATATATGTATACATATATATATACACATATATATGTATACATATATACATACACATATATATGTTTACATATATATATATATATATAAATAAATAAATAAATATATATATATATATATATATATATATATATATATATATATATATATATATATATATATATATATATATATATATATATAATTACACATACACAAGTACACGAAAAATACATATTACTTGAAAAAAAAAGATTAAAACGAGTGAGTGCTGCCAAATTTGAATTAACTCAACTTTTAACCGAAGGTTTGCCAAAGTTAAGGTTTTGTAGAAAAGTTAAAAAATCTCAAAAACTCCCTTTGAGTACTCAACAGAGAAACGGGCCCTAATTCGATAATGACACAAACTACGTTGGAAACAACAACCTACGATCATGACTTGAGAATTCAAACTACAAACAGCTTTAAAGTAGAAAGCCAGTGTATCATTGCCTCATTTAACCAAATGCTCTTTATTCTTTACGTTTCAACTTCTTCAACAACCAGAGTGTGGACATATAACAGCTTGCTAAATTCTACAGCTAATTTTTCACTCATTAACAGCTTGAAAGAAAGCCTTGTTAGGCTACAAAGTTACTACAGCTCACAACTCTCCAAAGTGGAAGCTGCATTAGGAGCTCTACAATTACTAATTATAATTTGACAATCTACACTTTGTATTATGTCAATTAATTTTTACTTTTGCTGTAACTAATTAAAATACTATTAAAAAAAAAAAAAAAAACTGTCCTGCCCTAACACCCTAACACACAAACACACACTCACACACACACACACACACACACACACACACACACACACACACACACACACACACACACACACACACACACACACTATTTAGAAGTCATTTTTTATGCATTTAGATAGTGTTGATTAACATACATCTTGATATTTATGAGATGACATAGATATAAACCTAAATTTATTTTAGACCAGTTTGTAGGCCCATTTTAGTGTTTATTTTGCTTGCTGCAGTAAGTAGTAAAATATATTATACATTTAATGCCCACAAAACTTATTGATAAAAGCTCAACTTTAATACCTATATAATCCAATATACATTATTATAAATATAGCACAGTAAATACTCTTATTGTATGCATGCTTTTTTTGTCAATTTTGCAGTCAATATTTTATTTTGTTTTTGTTTGGTGTTATATCTGTTGTATCTTTGTTTATTTTAAGTGTTTGTAAAAAGTATATCTTTTATTAATGTGAGTATTGTATTGGTACTGTCTGTCTTATTATTGTCTTCATATAATTTTACATACTCTTTTATTAGTCTTTATTTTAGTCTTGACAACTTTAGTCTAAATATGCTTGGTTCGAAAAAATAATTTTACTTTATTCTAGTGTACTTTATTTTTTCCTTAGGTGTTCACTGTTTACATGTGACCGATCAGCAAATTTATGTCAAAATTTTAATTATATAATACAATATACATAATTATAAGTATAGTACAGTACAAAGTAGTTTACAGTAGAAAATAATAAGTACAATATGTGCTCCACAGGCCATTTTTTAAAATATAAACTAAAAAATAGCTTAGACTAAAACTTTAAACACATTACCTTTTATGAAGTCGCCTCGCTTTGGGTAACTCTTTTAAATCATCTTTAATTAAATATAATTTCACACCGAGTGTTATAGACTGGTAGTATTTTTCCCAATCAATTCTTCTCATATCAAAGTCAAAATTCTGAAAAAATTTAACAAGTATAAAACAAATGAAACAAAAGGTTAAGAAATAAACTTTTAATATTTTGATTTTTTATAATAATGTCTTACACTAAATTGAAAAAAGAAAGACTATATATTTAATTAAAAAAAACAACTTATAAATTAAATTTCTAGTAAAAACATAACATTAAAATAGGTAACAGAAAAATAACATTACATTTACTTGCATTACTGTACTTGAGTAGTTTTTTTTTTGTAAATTTTGTATGTTTTAAGTATTATTTTAACTATGTACTTTTATTTTTATTTAAGCAAGTATTTTTAAAGTATTTTACTACATTTTAAATCATATTATATTATTACTATTGCTAAATATCACAAAAAGTATAATTTTTTTATTTGATAAAAAAACAGCACTTTTTTTACAACTTTGTTTCCTAATGTTTTAAATGAAGTTAAGAATTGTTCACAAATTATGTCATGCACTAGGGCTATATTAGTCATTTTATGTATGCATTGATGCACTTATTCTGTAAATAACTTTAATAAATAACTTATTCTGTAAAAACTTTATAAAATGTAAACAATAAATAAATACAATTACTAATAAACAACAATGGCTCTACGCCTATATATATTAAAAACACTGAAAAATAATCTTTACTGAAGACTTATTATTTGCAGGCGAGTAAAAATAATGACTTTCAAAATATTATTAAATTATAATAATATAAACCTTTTTTTTTACATGTATTGAAATGTATTAATTAGTTAACTAAAAGCAACTAAGAAAATTATTAGTATATTCAAAGTCTTAAATTGGTGATGTAATTTATGGATGACCCTTTATAAAGACATCAAACAAGTGCACTGCTGACATTTAGAACTTAAATCTTTCTTATTTGAGTTTTTAAAGAAAATTTTCAAAAAAATTTTAAAAAGTTGTTAAAAAAGTAATGCAGTAGCTTTTACTCTTGGTACATTTTTAACGAGCTACTTTTCACTTGTACTTGAGTAAACTGTTACTCAAATAAACATACTTTTCACTTGTACTTGAGTAAACTGTTACTCAAATAAACATACTTTTACTAGACTGCAAAATTTTGTTTTCCAACTCTGGAAAATATAAAATTTATTTAAAAGAATATTGCCTGTTTTTTCTATTCAAATGTAAAATGTGGTTTTGTAGAATTTTTATTTTCAGAATTAAATTTGCTACTTTATTAAGATTTCACTAAAAACTTTTATAATTTACACTATTAAAAAAAAATTATAAGGTTACAATTAAAATATTTGTAGTTTTTATATAATTATAATTTATGTTATTATCATGTTAAAAAACTTACTTCACGATCTTCATCAGGAAGAGCTTTAAGAATTCGGTTATATTCTTGGTTTCCCCACTAGATCAACAGAACCAAAATAAAAGTGTGTGAAAAAAAAACAAAAAAAAAACCAATAATAATAAAACACAATAACAACAAAAGTAGTAAACCTTCCATTCATTAAATATAAAGAACTCCAGGATAGACAAATTGTTGTCTATGGAACGATACAAGTTCATGAACCTAAAAGAAGAAAATGATTTCTATGGAATAATTTTCAAGTTTTATTTTATGCTTACAATAATTATTTTAATTTTTTTTTAATTTATTCACAAATACACATACATATATATATATATACATATATATACATATATATATATATATATATATATACATATATATATATATATATATATATATATATATATATATATATATATATATATATATATATATATATATATATATATATATATATATATATATATATATTAGGGCTGTTCATGTGAACACAGGAAAAAAAATTTTTTCTCGGATTTGAATGCATAGTTATTTATTTTGTGCCATTTGACATAGTAATTGACTGTGGAAAAAATCTTTCTAATCAGATAATGTTTAGGGGGTGCTCAATGACCATAAAGTTTTACGAAAAACGTCAAAAACGTGTAAAAAGTTCCAAAGTTCCAAAAATTTCTAGAACCTGGTTAGTTAGATTTTTTCCACTGAAATATTGTCTGATTGCGTGCTATATAGATTAATTAAAGTGCAGCAGATTAACTGTCATCAGGGCACCAGACTAAAAAATGTCTGCTAGTATTTAAAACAACTGTGTTTATATCATTTTGTTAAAATTTGTATTCATAATTTTAATACTATTATTTAACTCAATTTAGAATTTGTTCAAACAGAATAAAAAGGTTTACAAGTATAAATATTATTTTTATTTGGAATTTCAGTTTGACAACAAATGTATTAATATTTTGATAGTACCTAACCTTAGTAACCTATTACAGAAAACTAGCATGGTAGTCTGGTAGTGTATTGTTTGTTATTAAGTGCAGATAATAATAATTTCTAATTTGAAAATATTTATTTAATTTCTTTAGTAATAATTATTATAATATATTGCTGCAGCTGCATAAACCAACAACTGAATGATAAGTTTGTATAATATGGTATTGAGTTTTGATTTTCTCATAATATTTCAGTTATCATTGAAATGGCAGCATCATCTCGTGTTGCTATCTCTACACAACTTCAAACCAAAATCTTTTTAATTGGACAACCAGAGCCAAATCTTCCAGATAAAGTTCTTCCCTTAACATCTGATGTTTTAAAAACATTTTTTTATCATCTTAATTCAACCAAAAAGTCAGTGCCTGAAAGTCTTAAAACAACTGTTGATGAACTGATTATTATTTGGAATAAAGCCCGTATTCCGACAGCATTTCATCCGAATGTAGTCTTAAAGTTAAAAACTTTAGTCCAGGAATTTAAATTAATAAAAAAAATAAAATCCAGATTGTCAGATTCTCAGAAATCGAGAGAGAAATCATTTACAGACACCATTGGCCTACTTTTTGACATTGCCCACAAGGATGCTGAAACCATGATCAGAATTGAAGAAGATAAAGAATTTTTATTGGATCAGAGATGTCAGAGAAAAATGGTGATGTTTGGAGAGGACAAAGAACTTTCAAAATTAGAAGAAAGAAATGAAGCAAGGAAACAAGCAGAGAGAGAACGAAAGCTAAAAGAAGAGCAAAGACAATCTGGTGCGAGTGCAATAGTTCCTGTTATTGAACCTTTACATGACGAAAGTTATAGTGATAACAACGATAACGATGCTGTTGATAATGACAAAATGGTTGATAGAGATTTTGAGATAGAAATCCCTGTTTATTACAGACAACAAGTCAGTAAAGCAAGTTCTTCAGGGTCAGCTGAATCAAGTTTAGCAAGTACTCCAAAACGACAATGTATCTTAGATACAATTCTTGACTCGCCTGATGTTTCATCAACATTAGACAGAATTAATCTATCTGACACAAAATTTACTATACTAGCAGCAGCAATTGCAAGGGCTGGTGGACAGAACCTCGATGATGGATCATTGTCACGTTCTACAGTCCGTAGAAAACGAACCTATCATCGATCAAATATTGAAGCCACTGTTCGAACTGAATTCTGCGATTTGGACAAACCACCATTAATCGTCCACTGGGATGGCAAACTGATGATAGATCGTACAAATTCTGCAGCCCCTAAAGCAAATGTTGACCGGCTATCTGTAGGTGTGACAGGTCACAATGTTGACAAAATACTTGGAATAGCAAAACTATCAGCTGGAACTGGAGAAGCCCAAGCAAAAGCAGTTATTCATCTGCTTAATTTCTGGGACATAATTGGTGATGTTATTGGAATGAGTTTTGATACTACAGCCTCTAACACTGGCTCCAAAAATGGTGCATGTGTAGTTCTAGAGAAACATATAGGTAGAAATTTGTTATATTTCGCTTGCAGACACCATGTTCATGAGATCATAGTAGCAGGAGTGTTTGGATTACTATTTGGACCATCATCTGGTCCCAACATACCTCTTTTCCAGAGATTTCAGCAATATTGGCCCAAAGTTAATCAAGGAAATTTTAAACCTCTGGATGACATTCGAATGAAAATACCCCTGGTGCAAGAACTACAAAATGAAGTGATTGCATTCCTCAAAGAAAACCTGCATGTTAAAATGCCAAGGGATGACTACAAAGAAATCATGGATCTCTGTCTGTTAATACTTGGAAAACTGCCTGCTCAAGAAGAGAAAAATTATCATTTCAAGATCCCAGGTGCTTATCACATGGCTCGCTGGATGGCCAAGGTTATTTATTGTTTTAAGATTTATTTATTTCGTGAAGAGTTCAAGTTGACCACAAAAGAGGAAAAAAATCTCTGTGAATTTTGCTTATTTGCTAGTCTGGTTTATGTAAAATCTTGGATACCATGCACAAATGCCAGCGATGCTCCAGTTAATGACTTGTTTCTGTTTTAGCAACTTAAGCAGTTTGCAGTTGTGAATAAAACGATTTCCGAAGCAGCAGTCAAGAACTTTCAAAACCATTTGTGGTACCTTTCACCAGAATTGGTCCCACTAGCTTTGTTTTCAAACAAACTTCAAACGGAAGAGAAGCGAAAAATGATTTCCAACATGAAATTTCACGGTGAGAACTGGTCTGAAAGGTTGATCAAATTAAAGAACATTGAAAGTCTAGAGAAGAAATCTCTGGACATGCTGGTGACATCAGTTTCAGCAAGTGCGTTGCGGTCAATGAAGGTTGATATTGATTTTCTGTTCAACAACGATCCAGCTACCTGGAATGATTCCCCAGAATACCAAGAAGGAAAAAATTTAGTATATTCATTGAAAGTAGTAAATGATGCTGCCGAACGATCTGTGGCTTTAATGTCGATGTTTAATGAATCGATTACAAGGAATGAATCTGAAATACAGAGGTTAATTCAGGTGGTTGAGGATCACAGAAAGCGAGTGCCAGATGCCAGAAAGTGTACTCTGAAGAGTTATAGTCCTCGCTAGCATTTACATTGCACGAACTATAACATTACGATAATTAAATGTTAATTGCTCATATGTTTTTTTGTTTATAATTCGTATTTTAATCAATGACAAAGAGTCAAAAATCCTAGTGTTTTATTTTGGAAAAATTCTGATATAACAAAAACCGAGAAGGCTGAATAAGTGCGAATTTCATAACTGCGAATCTGCATAAATGCGAAGCAGTTGCAAAGACTGGCATAAGTGCGAACTGGCATAAGTGCGCCGAAAGAATTTGCAAACATTGGCGTAAGTGCGAACTGGCATAAGTGCGAACTGGCATATGTGCGAATCAATTGCAAAAACTGGCATAAGTGCGAACTGGCACAAGCGTGAACTGACATAAGTGCGCCGAAAGAATTTGCAAACATTGGCATACGTGCGAACTGTCATAAGTGCGAACTGGCATATGTGCGAATCAATTGCAAAAACTGGCATAAGTGCGAACTGGCACAAGCGCGATTTGGCATAAGTGCGCCGAAAGAATTTGCAAACATTGGCATAAGTGCGAACTGGCATAAGTGCGAATTGGCATAAGTGCGAACTTGCCAATTCGCCACTTATGCCAATTTGCACTTATGCCAATGTTTGCAAATTCTTTCGGCGCACTTATGCTAATTCGCGCTTGTGCCAGTTCGCACTTATGCCAGTTTTTGCAATTGGTTCGCACTTATGCCAGTTCGCACTTATGCCAATGTTTGCAAATTCTTTCGGCGCACTTATGCCAGTTCGCGCTTGTGCCAGTTCGCACTTATGCCAGTTTTTGCAATTGTTTCGCACTTATGTCAGTTCGCACTTATACCAGTTCGCACTTATGCCAATGTGTGCAAATTCTTTTGGCACACTTATGCCAGTTCGCGCTTGTGCTAGTTCGCACTTATGCCAGTTTTTGCAAGTAATTCGCACTTATGCCAGTTCGCGCTTGTGCCAGTTCGCACTTATGCCAGTTCGCACTTATGCCAGTCGCACTTATGCAGATTCGCACTTATGCAGATTCGCAGTTATGAAATTCGCACTTATTCAGTCGCCCCCAAAAACCGCAGAACTTTAGTCGTATTGCAGTATTTTATTTCATTAATTTCTCTGCTAATAAACCAGTCTAAAGTGGATGTGGATTGTAATTTGTATTCAGAATTTAATATTTAGAGATAATTAAAACTGATCAAATCTGAAAAATCTAATTAACCGGGTTTTAGAAATTTGTGGAACTTTGTTACTTTTTCCATGTTTTTCACATTTTTCGTAAAACTTTATGGTCATTGAGCACCCCCTAAACATTATCTGATTGGAAAGATTTTTTGCACAGTTAATTACTATGTCAAATGGCACAAAATAAACAACTATTAATATAATTTTAACCAATACAATGAAAAATGTATGTCAAACAAAATCTCAACTTCAAAAAATTTTTTTTATATATTTCTTTAAAGGTTTGTAAGAAATTAGTACAAAATATATTTAAATATATTTTGTACTAATTTCTTACAAACCTTTAAAGAAATATATAAAAAAAATTTTTTGAAGTTGAGATTTTGTTTGACATACATTTTTCATTGTATATATATATACACATACATACATACATATATATATATATATATATATATAAGGGTGCTCCAGAAGTCAATGGTAGGAAATAAAGTTTGTAAAAAACTTGTCTTTTTTTTCCCATCTGTTTATGGATGCAAATTAATTGGGTAAATTTTTGGTTTAATTTAAAAACTATAAGCCTTGCCACCAGCAAGTCAAAATGTAATAATGTATGTAAAACACATAATTACGGTAATATTGGAAAAGTTTCTTTAGCTACGGTAATTAATAAGTAACAAGTGGCAAAATGGCGAACTTCCTGTTAAGGTTTACGCGATTGAAAATTTTATAAACTTAAATTCACTAGATAGTACTGTGTATTTTATTGCTAATTAATTAATAACAGAAATGGATCAGTGTGTCATGACTCTGAAGAAGGATGATATCTGGCTGATAGGAAAGCCCATATTGAAACAACCAGTTTGCAGAGTCCCCACAACAGGAGATGTTACTTGCATTTTTTTTATTTTATTTGAAAGATATACTAATGAAGCACGAGAACCATAGCAGTTGTAATGATGCTGTGGCAGACTAAGTTGTTATTGAAGTTCAGCAGCAGTGGGCTCAAACTGGCATTGAAATACAACATAAAGGCAAGGTAAAAGTAAAGATTCTTGATCTGTATGATAGCTGTAGAACAATGCAGAAGAAAGGGTTAAAACCAAACGAAGGAAAAGATTTTTAGTGAAGGGTTGAAACAGTACTTTTTCATAGCACACCAAGATGCACAAACGAAAATAAAAAACCAACAGAATTCGTACCAAAAAAATTAAAGACTAAGATTTTGAATTCCTGAGTGCTCTTTAAGCTCAAAAAAAGGTATCTGGGTGCAGAATACAAGATCTACCAAGAAAATTAGACCATAACATGAAGAGAACTAAGGACTTCTTAAAGAAGAAAATGAATCAAAAGCAAAGCAAGCAAAACCTGTTTTCAATGATTGGTGAATCCTCAGGTCAACATTCAGAAAATGAAAGTACTGATAGCAGTTCTGCTGATTTACCAGTAAACGAGGAGTTTGAATGTCATGAAACGAGAAGAGTTTGAAAAGTGTGGCATAGAAGTAAGTCAATAGTAACACTTTCCAAAAAAACCCATTAAAGAGTGTAAAAATATCTACAATGGCCAATATGTTGAATTTGCTTGCTTATCAGAGAACAGCATTGATGGCTGCAGTTATATCAGAGGGTGGCGCTGATTCGAAAAGTGTGACACTGTCAAAGTAAAGTACCAGAAGGAAATTCAAACAGAAATGGCTCTTCATACAAAAAGTATCATTTACTGCAGCAAAGCCACACTTCTTTAGAGGGAGAAGAATCATCTCCTGGTGTACATTGGTTACAGCCTGGAGCATTTAGTCAGGCCTGATTGATGGTGGCCATTTTATACAGTGCAAAGATATGCATTCAGTGAGCAGCTGAAATATGACCTAGGTAAAATGAACAAGTTGCATCGCATTTGCTTGTTCAATGCCTTTTTCTACATAAAAGTGTGGCTTTCAGCATGTTCAGCTGCAGAAGCATCAGTGAATGATCTACAGTTGTGGAATGATCTCATTTGGTATAAAAGTTTTGAACAGCTACGATAGCACTTAACAGATATCTGTGGTATCTCACTGAAGAAATAGCACTACTTGCGCTTTTCTTCAGATAATGCCACTAGTATTTAAAAGGAAGTGTTGATACTTTTTTAAATTATTGGTGCAGTGCACATCTCTTGTTGTTTGTAGTATGAGTATATATTTTAATTTTACAAACTGTAAACACTCAAGAAAACAATTCCAGGACTTTTATTGTATAATATTTGTAATTGATTACTTAAATAATTTAGAAAATGGTAAAGTTTTAGTTATTTTTGTACTTATCATTGGCTTGGTGGCAAGGCTAAACTAAAGTATAAAAATAAAAAAAAGTTGTTTGATAATCATAAAAATAATAGGAAAAAGAGCAGGAAACATAACTATTGAAATTTTAATTTTTTTTGGAGCACCCTAATATATATAAATATAAATATATATAAAAATATATATATATATAAAAATATATAAATAAATAAATATATATATAAAAATAAATAAATAAATATATATATATATATATATATATATATATATATATATATATATATATATATATATATATATATATATATATATATATATATATATATATATATATATACACACATACAACTATAGGCATTTCACATTATAAAAATGCACATGAATTAAATATATAAAATTAACTTTTAAATACACACACACAAAAAAACAACCTTGGTTTACTTCCCACAAGAATAGATAATCCATCTGCTATAATAGCAGGAATGTAATGACTTATAACTTGCCAATAACGATTCATAAATCTAATTTTAAAAAAAAAAAATTTAAATAATCTTTTGCTTTTTTAAACAAATTCACTCCTTACAAGGTTGCAACAACACTCCTTAAAAGGTTTCCACTCCTTACAAGGTTGCAACAACACTCCTTAAAAGGTTTCTACTCCTTACAAAAAAGAGACTTACTGGTATTTTAAAGAATACTTTAAAATACCAGCCTTTTGTGATTATAACTTGCTTGTGATGATAATTTGCAGAGCTCATGGTAGTAATAGTAGGAAATTGAAAGACCTTATAGCAATGGGACAGAGACTCAAGCTTAGCAGAGCAGGTCCAACATCATTTACAATGCATTTTTGGATCTTGTCTAATAGAGAGAGAGCCTCATTAGAGAAACCAGCACATATATGACAACACTGTTTCATACAAAGACGTGAATAGAATATTGTAAAGAGAATAGAATAGTAGATGAGGTAGAGAATAGAATCAGAAGCAAGAATATGGCTAACACGATAAAGAGAAGCAATCTTACCAAATGCTAACTTTGCAATGGATTATATATGTAATTTTCCCAAGAGGTCAGTTTTAAATAATAATCCAAGAAGACGGAGAAGACTAAGTAAAAGCCACTCATCAATATAGGAATATCAACAACATTGTAATATTGTAAAAACTATTAGCAGCAACTGAGTTTTGTTTGGGTTGTAAGTTTACCACCCATTGCAAGCCCCAAACTGTTGCAGTGAAACCAGATTCAGTATTGATTACCTGTTCTAAGTGATCAAGAGGATGAATTTTTGTCAAGACTGGAGTATATAGTTGTGTCATCAGCAAATAGAGAGATGAGAAACAACAGGATCAAAGGTATAAAACCTTTTATTACCCCAGACACTATGGAATATGGAAATATTTTGATGGTTTGAAGCAATAAATGACCGACAGCAATTTCTTGAAAAATACCTTAACTTTAGCGAGTAAACTAATTCAAATAAAAATATATTGAGAGTTATGCACTTTGAATTTCAATCAATTTTTTCTGTTTCTTTATCGATTAAAAAAATTAAAAACTAAAATATAACAGTATAATATAAAATAAATTAATAGCTAACAAGTTTTTTCTGTTTTAAAAAGAAAAATCATTTAGCTATACAATTAATATTAATAACATAAAATAGTTAAGGAATTCCAAAAACATAATCTAAAAGTTAAATCAAGTTTAGATTTAAAACAGAAAATTGGAATAAAAAATATTTATAGTGTCCTCTTTTTGCTTAATAGCAAAGAAGGACTCATCTCTGCATTGACATTGACATCTCATCTCTGCATTGATCATCTGATCATCTCATCTCTGCATCTACTAGTTTTATGCACATCTTGTGACACCTTTAACCAATACTCTTTCAAAAGTTGCTTTTCTCATTTTTTTTTATTTCTCATTTGATTCTTAATTTAATAGTTTACTGAGCATCAGTAGTATTATTATCAAATATTTTTGTTTTCAATGATCAAACATGATTTTAGTATACTAGATATAATGATACAGCTCACATGTCACGCATGCCTTTGTGGAGAAAACATTCCCATATGCTTAATAAGATTTCACTGATCCATTTGTCTTACTTTTAATGCATTTGCAATACTTCTCACTTGCAATTCTTTTAATGTAGACTCTTTCTTTATAGTTAATGACATGTAACTCATAGTCCAAAATCACATTTTTTTAAAAATCTTCTACTGCCTAATAAAAATGCTCTTTGCATCGTTTTCATCTTTTGTACCCATTCATGATTGTCAGGATGGATTTTCCTATGGCAATGTAAGACCCAACATTTTTTTTTGTTAAAATTCTTCTAACAAGTTCTCTGCTTACTTTTAACTAGAAAAGAATTAGTTGAATATTTATAGTAACATTTTGTTGCTGTGTCTTGGAAATGTTCTGTTGGTTGTAAATATGCTACTTTTGTCATAGTCACTGAGCTTCTTATGGTCTTCTAGAATGAGGCATGTCAACAAATCCACCTGCCAGCTTCTAGAAAATCACACTTAAAATTCAGAAACACTGACAAGATTGTCTATTTCAAGTCTGTTTTTTTTGTTTTCCCTTCTGATTTGACAAGTTCAATAATTTGTTATTTGATGCTTTTTAACACTGATTTTTAACTCATTAGTACTACAAAATTTGAAATACTGCAAGTTAGTATATGACAATTTTTAGAGATTAAAATATTGTTTTGTGAAGTTTAAACTATTTTTTTAGTTGAGTATAACAAATAATCAGTAAATGAAATTTAATATGAAAAAAATTTAAAAATGAAAAAAAAAGTCAATAAATGTAGAAAAATCAGCTAAAGCAGTAATAAAGTATAATATTCATTAAATGTTAAAATTTATTTCAATATTTATAAATTTTCAATTAGTTTTAAGTTGAATTTGAATTTTTTTTGTATGGCTATTTTACTGATAAAAAATAAAAATGAAGAAAAAAAACTTAAAACAATTTTTCCATTAAATTGTAATATGAGAAAAATCAACATATTTTCATGAAAAATAGTAAAATATTGTGTAAGCAACTATTACATAAACTTAAGAAGCTTTTAAGAATTCACTAAATCAAAATTTAATCATCTATGAACACTTCACTTCAGAATAATACTACAGAAACATAAAATAAACATTAAATAAATCGATAATAAACAATAGAAAGAATATAAGATAACTGATTGCATATCCATTGTCTTTAAAAATCTCAATACATCTGCATAAAGCAAATAATTTGTTCCTTGCAATTTGTGTAATTGTTTGCAAAAATTAACACAAATTGAGATTGTTGTCCTGTTGGAATGTCCACTGTAGAGGTATGTTTTCTTCTACAAAAAAGTAACAATTGATGCTATAGAGTTTTATTATATAGGTATTTGTTATTATTCCTTTAATGCAATAGAGTGCTCCCAATCCAGAAAAATCATAAAAATTTTTGTTACTGATTTTAATTGTTTTCCAGCTGGCCTTTTAACACTTTTTTTACCATCAAAACAATTCATTTTAAATTTAAACTCAATGGATCATAATCATAAACTTCAAGTGCACTTTTTAATTTTTGTCAATATAAATAGTGTTTTTTTTAAACTTGTATGGAACTATTTTATATAATCCAATACAAAGTTATATAACATAAAATACTAATTATGAACTAAATATGTCCTTGTAAACTAAAACCAAGTTTTGAAATAGAAATTTAATTGCAGTTTTGTTATCTTTAAGATAAAAGTTCTATTTTACCAATGTTTTATTTCCGTTTTAAAAAAACAGTCATACGAGTTAGAACAAAACAAAAAAATATTCATCATTTACCAGCAATTAAAATTTAAATGTTTTTATGCCATTATGTTTTATTTTAAAATATTTTATGCTTTTTAGTTTTGGAGGACAGTTAATATACATTATTGCAGTAGTGATGTAGCATTCTCAACACACCCCTAATAATATATAAAATACCTAATGATATAATCTTGTTTCTCTGCACAGCAGCCTTGTTTATCAAGCTTTGCGTTTTAGAGTAATGCACCTGAGAGGGTTACAATATATATATATATATATATATATATATATATATATATATATATATATATATATATATATATATATATATATATATATATATATATATATATATATATATATATATATATATATATATATATATATATATATAAATAAAGATAAGAACAGCCTCCTTGGCCATAGGAAAGTGAATACAGCAGGCATGTCAAAGTGGTAGCCCACGGGCCACATGCGGCCCGCAAAACCTTTTACGGTAGCCCCCAACATTTTAATCATTTTATTACATATTGCGGCCCCCAGACATGCATTTCAAAATGTTTTATTAAAAACAATGATAAAAAAATTACAAACAGTTTTCTGAACTCCTTTATTAAAAAGAACATGAACACTAAATTAATTTTCTAACTTTTTATGAAAATTGAAAACCATAAAAAAATTTTTAAAATTATGACTATATATTTTAATTTTAACAATCGATATGAGAAAATAATGCGGGTAAATATAAAAAAGCAATTGCTTTTACTCAGCCTTTTTGGAGTAATTGTTCAGCTTTATGTGAATAAAGATTTAAGCAAAATCTCTCAAAATTTTATTTGGTAAAGCTGAGCAATTTACTCCAAAAATGCTGAGTAATTGCTTTGCTTTACGTGAACAAAAATTTGATCAAAATTGGTCAAATTTTTATTATTGTAAAGCTGAACAATTGCTCCAAAAAGGCTGAGGAAAAGCAATTGCTTTTTTTTATTCACTCGGCCTAATAGATCAGTTATTATCTTGTTGTTGTTGTTTAACATTGAACTATTTTTGTTTTTTGTTATTGTCACTTGTGTGAAATAAATAATGCAAAATTAAACTTCTGTAGTCTTTTTAATAATATTGCAGTGATTTGATAGATTTTAAATTTTTATTAAGATTATAATCTTGTTTACTTCACATCAAACCGTAGCAAAAGGACAGCATCGGTTGAAGAGTTACACTTCATTCATCAGGAAAATATATATTAGCTTGAGCGGCCCTCACAACATTTCCTTAGGCAAAAGAGGCCCCTATATCAAATTGAGTTTAACATACTCCTGAAATACAGTAAAAAATATTAAAGAAAGTCATACTTTGATGCAGCAAAAGCAAAGTTAGGTCTTCGAACAATACTGTTAAATGGATACTCATACAAAGCTTCACTACATGTTTTATCCATATTCACAAAATATGATGGATTTACATTGCCAGATGTACAATTACAAATCAATGGTTGAGATAATCTAAAGAAAAGCATAACAAATAAATGCTAATTATGTAACTAATATTATTACAAAAGTTTACATAGCCATCCATTCAAAAATAAAGAAATTGCAAATAACAAAAATGCAAAAATTGAAACTTTACTATAGGAATATATATATTCCTATATAATAAACGCTTTGATTACTATTTGTGGTAAAATATGGCTCTTAACAACTCTTTGTGTTTAAAGATGACAAAATCAAATAAACCTTATGTAAAAACCATTAAATTTAATTAAGAAAACTAACAAATTTTAACTTTTTTTAAAAAACCACAAAAATGCAACTTAATAGACTGTTTTTTTATTTTTTTAACAAAAATAAAAACAAAAACATTCGGAATGTTGTTATTTTTTATATAAACTGACAAATAGGTAGAACATACAAGGAGTGTACATATATTGAGTGATAAATAAGTAGAACATTGATCACGATGAAGTCCAATTAGTTAATAAAAAGTTTAATGCAGACACAACTTTTTAAAGCATTTTCATCATTTGTTCATTATTAGGCGACATTATTATTTATAGATAATATGGCGCCTGATTTTCTTTACAGTACCTAAGTTGTTTGTTCTCTTGTTTTAAACTCCTTTTAAAGTTGTCGCAATATTGAAAAACATTTGGGCTTGATAACTTCAAAATGCATTGGTATCAATGAAATCAATCCTCGGGTGCTCTAAAGTTTCTCTAAAAAATTCGATGTGCCTCACTCTCTTATTTATCAAGTTGTTTGACTTGGGATTTGTTTGGAGTGGAAACTGGCTAATATAGCACCCATATTCAAATAGGGCTCACGTACTGATCATGGAAATTACAGATCTATTTCCCTCACCACTGCAATTGATAAATTAATGGAGATTTTAATGTGTGATACTATGACTAAACAACTAGTAAAATCATTATCTTGGCATCAACATGGTTTTGACAAATCTAGATAATGTATTACATTTCTTCTTGTAGTGGATATCATTACTGAAGTGACAACTGTGTTGCATTGCTAATCTTGTTAGATTTTGCAAAGTTTTCAATTGTGTAATATATTTTCTGTTTTATCTCCTTTACCATTACTAAAGAAATTTATTTTACCATTATTAAATAAAATCCTTATTCAACAGATGATATAATTGAAGCCCTGACATTGATTAACCGTTTTACAATCAATGAAATCATTCACAATACTCTTAAAAAAAGAAAACTAACATCACATTGGATAGCCCACAGGTAAACTGATTAAAATCGCAAGAATAGAGTTAAAGCATGTAAGGAAAATTTAGCCCTTTTCAGAAATGGCCCATCAAGACTGTGTTACATTATTACAGCTGGAACTACAATAATTTGCCACCTGCCATAGTCACCAGACTTCAGAGCTCAATTTGATTTTTGGGTATTCGACTTGATAAGAAAAATATTGATGACAATTATGATATTGAAAGTAAAAAAAACTGCATAATGAAGCTACTTCAAATTATTCCCAAAGAAGAGTATAAAAAAATGTTTGACAAATGTCTTGAAAGGATGCAAATTTGTATAATAATGGAAATTATTTTGAAAGTTTAATAGCATAAAAATAAAAAAACTCTTATTTTTTTTTTTATAGGGGAGTTCTACAAACTTTCCTAACAACATAAATAACAGGCTTGGACAGGAATGGCACGTGATCAAGCACTATTGCTGATCACATCAATGATTTTTTTTTTACATCTTAACCACGACTGTTCATATGTTTTAGAAATGATTTTAGAAATGCAAGGAAAAAAGAAATGAATCAGGAAAACAAGATGAAGAAAGCGAATTCCAAAGAGCTGATGTTCGAGGAAAAAAACTAGATGAATAAGCGTGTTTGGAGCACTTAGGAATAGTCACAGACAAAAGGATGAGACTTAATTGAATGACAAGTAACACGAGAATGAATTTTAGTAGATGGCACAAAAGATGCTAGCTCTTTAGAGCAATGCCCATTATAGTATTTGTAGAAAAGAGAAAGAGAAGCAACATTACGACGATGTGATAATGGTTGGAGGTTGGCTGCAAGCGCAGTTCCAACTATGTTTACAATGCGTTTTTACACCTTGTCTAAAAGAGAAAGGGCATCGTTAGAAGATCCACCCCATATATGGCAACAGTATTCCATACAAGGCCGGATTTGAGATTTATAGAGATAGAGAATAGAATTCGAAGTAAGAAAGTGATGAGCTCGATAAAGAGATGCAACCTTAGCAGATGCTAATTTTGCAACTGATTTGATATATGGTTTCCAAGAAAGATTGGAAGTAAGGGTTAATCCTAGAAGATGAAGAGTAGATGACTCATCCAGTACATCACCGTTCATAAATATAGAAAGATCTAAATTATTGTGATAACGATTAGCTGAAAAAAATTGAGTTTTATCTGTATTGAAGTTCACCAGCCACTGTGAGCCCCATGCTGTAGCAGAAGTGAGATCCTTTTCAAGCTCAAATGCCCCTACCTCCAAGCAATCAGAGAGTGTTGGTTTCTTATCACGACAAGAATAAATGGTAGTATCATCAGCAAACAATGCCACCATAGATGTGAGAATATCTGGAAGATCGTTGATGTAAATTAGAAAGAGTATAGGGCCAAGGATAGAACCTTGAGGAACTCCTGAAGTTACAGAATAAGATAAAGAGTGCTGTCCATCGAGGACAACTTTTATGCTACGATTGGAAAGGAAGGATTCGATAATCTTAAAGATGTTGCCAGATACAACATAAGAAGAAAGCTTATGGAGAAGACCAGCATGCCAAACTTTATCAAAAGCCTTTGAAATGTCAAGAGCGATGGCCTTAACCTCTCCACCTTTATCTAATGCAGGATAAAACTTATCAGTTATTACTGTTAGCAAATCAGCTGTAAAATAAGATCGAAATCCATATCGATGGTCAGAAAGTAAGTTATTAGATTCAAGATGAGAGATAGTGTTTGTTAATTAAAGATTTAAAAACCTTGCTTATGATAGGAACAAGACTAATGGGACGGTAGTTAAACGAATTAGATCGCTCTCCAGAATTTTTGAAGATAAGGATAACGGATGCCGCTTTCCAGCAGGCTGGAAAATAAGACTCTGATAAGCACTTGTTAAATAGTTTTGAGAGTATAGACAACAGCTCCGGAGAACACTTCTGCAAGACAATAACAGGTATGTTGTCCGGGCCACAAGCTGCAGAAGTATCTAGGCAGGAAATCACTTTAGATACAGAAGCTGGAGTAATACGAATGTCAAGCAATGGATCAACCTGTTTGTTGGCAATATCAGGTAGAACGCAACTAGTGGAATCAAGAGATGATATTGATGAAAAGTTTTTAGCAAACAAATCAGCTTTGTCTTTAGGTAAGGTGACAAAGTCTGAACCATACAAGTGGGGTGGAATTAAAGATTTGCCCTTATTATTGATATTATTAAAGATTCTCCAGAAGTCATGAGAGCCTAATTTTTGAGATGAGATTTCATTTCATTTCATGACCTGAGAATAGCGGGCTTTGGCATTAGACAAAACCTTTTTTACAATGGTTTATAGCAGTAATAAACAGGCGTCTGTTTTCTGGAGAATTGTTTTGCTGATAAATATGGAAGTAACGGTTTTGATTGGCAATCGCAGCAGCACAGTGTGAGGAAAACCATGGAGAGTGAGGCTTGACCTGGAATCGTCGAGAGGGAATGAAAGATTCCATGCCAGCCTGAATCCACGAAGTTATGTAAAAAGCAAATAAGCACATAGTTTTTGTTACTTTATTTATTTTAAAATTAGATTGAAGAACTTGACTCAAAGCATAGATAGTACTCAGAACACTGTTTAATAGCCTAAGCAATTGCCTCATTACTACTAATAAACCCTAAGCCGTAACAAAGGGCTCCAAATGTGGCCTCCGCAATGCACACCAAAAGTAAAGACAGGGACACCATCCATGCGCAACATGGCACTGTTAATACTTTGATACTTTTCAGCAGTTGATGGAATTAGCCTCTCTGAGAGCTACCACAGAGTTTGGGAAACCTGACTGCCAGCCGGCCTCAGAACCATAAAACTGAGTTTTAGAGCTGTACCCTCATTAGGAGATAATAGAATGAGTTGCCTTGTCATAAAAACAAAGACACAAGCAAAACCCATGCATTGAGTCAAGAAGATCCAGCATTCAACATCCTAAACTGGAAACAATGTATTAAAAATACATCTGCGCCAGCCTAATAGATGAAGAAGGGGTGCGAAGCCAGTCAACAGATAGAATCTGTTTACCCCTTTAACAACTTTTTGTAATTTAAACAACTCTTTGTAAATAACTCTTTGTCTTTTAAACAACTCTTTGTGAAAATAGAAACAAATAAAAAACAAAAAGAGAAACAATTAAATCATTTTGTTACAATGGGAAGATTTAATTTAACTTATTCATAATTTAAAGTAACTTAAAAAAATAATCAAAAAAATATATTTTTAGAAAGTCATGGAAAAATAGTTTCAAACAATTAAATTTATCATAAAAAATACATGCCTACATAAAATAATTTAAATATAAGATTTTATGTTAATTTACACTAAATGCGTTTATTTTCAACAATCATCAAAAAAAATCATTTTATTCTTTTATAACTTTAGAAAAGGTCAACGATTAAAAGTTTACAATTTTTTTATTGCATATAAATTTTTTAAACATTAAAACAGCTGTCGTCAAATTGTAAAGAAAAAAAATTATAAGTGTGGTCAGTTACAGCGTGCAATCGCACGCCATTCCTGTTCAAGCCTGAAGTGTATATGTAAATATATATAATTTTTTTTTTATTTTTTTTAAAAATATATAATTTTTTCATATGCTTTATAAAAAAACAACTGGTAAATGAGCAATTATTATAATACTAAATATTTTGCTTTACAATATTTTGATATTGATAATATATATATATATATATATATATATATATATATATATATATATATATATATATATATATATATATATAATACATAAAACTGTTAAATATTAAAACTTGAAGGAACTTGAAGCACGAAGGATTGGTATATTTTAAAAATTATACTTTAGCAGATAAAATTGATTTTGTTTACTTTCAAAAATTCGAAAGCGTTTTTTTAAAGCTTAATTTTTATCCAGGTGTTTTGCGTGATGGGTAATTCCATGTTGAATGACCAAGAAATTTTAAAAAATGTCACCCTATATCTCAGATTTTGTTGATTTTTATTCAGTTGAGAGTACTTAGTAAAATAGAAATTTCTTGATAATTTAGTCTCTGGCTCCAAGAAGATTCTGAAATATGACCATTTTAATTTTAACAGATGTTGGCTAGGCCCCTCTTGTCCCCTCAGAATTGCAACATTTTTATAGATTTTAAGTTTGAAAATATTTGGTCCTTTTACTTAAAAATTTGTACCTGGGTTTTTTCAGGGGTGTCAAATCCAATAAAATTATCGAAAATGTAAAAAATTATTTTTAAGTACTTGTTGATAGATAATTTAAATAAATTTAAGCAATTTTTTTTATACCTGATTTTTGATGCTCAAGAAACCCATGTGGCCTTGATGGTATCAAAAAAAATATTACACAACATTCTATATTCATTGATCTTTCAAAAAATGTACAGATTTTGATCCAAAGTATGTGGATTTTCATATATGGATAATGGGGTAGAGTCCCCACTTTTTATAGCGGAGTATTGCAATCGATTTTTCATTACCTTCCAGACTAGCTGGAGCTCTGAAACTTTTGGCATTTTTGTAGTCCTGATGAACGTGTGTTAAAATTGTATCCAGGGCAGATCACCAGAGGGTCCATAAGGCAGGGGCACTGGCAGTTATACCCCACTTTTATCAAGAAAAAAATTTTTTTTGGATTTTTTTGGAAGTATATAAAGATAACTTTTTTTAACGACAACATTTTTTTTAAAGACAACATTTTTTTTAAAGATAACATTTTTAATAAAGTAGATAAGATAACTTTGAAAATATTGTCTTCAAAAAAAAATTTTTATATATATTTGTTTTATTTGTTTTTTGATCATTCTGTATTTAATGATCATTCTTAAAATGTTTTAAGAAAGTACATGTTTATAAGATTTTTGATTTGCAAGTATACAGATTAAAAACAGTCATCCATCTATAATAATGATTTTACCAGAATTTCACATTGCATAATTTAAAACTTGAATTGGAAAGAAAACAGACAGAACAACTTCAATTGTTGTTGATCTGTCAGACAACAACAATTGAAGAACACACATTGATGTTATCAGACGCAATAAACAAATTAACAGCACATTCAGCACAAAACAGCCTGGTTTCTATCGACACTTAAAACACAAAATTGTTTTAACCAGTTAAAAATAATTGGTTAAACAATTTTGCTTTTAGGTGTCAAAGAAATCAGGCTGTTTTAAAGTTAACTTACAAAAAAAATTTAATTGTAACCGAATATGAAAAGATAAGGCATTTTAACATCATTTTTTTTTTTAGTTCTAAAAAAAAAAAAAAAAACTTTTTAGAGTCATTTTTTTAAACTTTAGGCTATTTTATATGGCAGATCATTGATCCCCATTAACATTCCTACATTGCGAAATGTCAAGCAAGATAGCTATGACATATGAAAAATTTGGAAAAAAGCATGTAGTTTTCTGCAAAAGGTGTTTGCAGAAAACTACACGTTTGTGATTCAAGATGAAATCCAAAGTTACCATTGGCGTTAAAGTCAATGCATGTTACACTACGTTGTCCTTTACTTATTAAATGAAAATGACTTAAAGGCTAAAATTTGAACCTGAAATATTGGTTTGTGCTGAAAAAATGACTAAACTTAAAGAAAAATTGTTTTGCTTTATGTCAGAAGATAATGAGCATGTATGAAGTTCAGAGACAAAGTTAATTATTTAAAAGAAAACCACCCTAATATTTCAAAGATCCTCTATTTTTCAGATGGTTGTGTTGCACAGTATAAAAACCACAAAAACCTATACAATATCTGTCTCCATAAAGATACTTTTGACATTGATGCAGATTGGACATTTTTGCTACAAGTTATGGTAAGTCACCATGTGATGGTATTGGTGGCACTGTAAAACGATTAACTGCAAATACAAGTCTACAAAGCCTCATAAATGACTAGATAATGAGTTGTAATTAAATGCCTGACTGCTGTAAAAAAAATATTAAAGGGATTATTTTTTCAAAATTGAAAAAGAAACACTGACAGAATTACGCACCACTTTTAAAAAACATTTTCAGCTATGGGGTCGTACATAAATTCAGTCACGCAATTTTTGATATTTTTTGATGCATGGCAGAGGGGATTCTGCCTCAGGCTAGTAAACTAAGGGTTCGAGGTTTATCTCCCAATGCCAAAAATTTTTTAGCACACTTAGAAATAGATCATATGAGTTGTTAGCATCGTTTGATTGCGTTGTTTTTTTTCTTCACACTTTTGTGCACCAACTAAATAAAGTTCTGCACTTTTGAATTGTTTGCACAATTTGAAGTTTTTTTGAACCACTTAAATTCAAAGCACAAAACATGCACTGCGCATAGATTGCTACACCCCTAGGCCCAACGCGTTGCTCCTGCGGCTGTAACAGTCCATTAACAGGCTGTAACTACTCCGTTAAATTTTAACATGCACATTTATTGGCACTACAAAAATGCCAAAATTTTCAGAGCTCCAACTAGTTTGGAAGAAGTGAAAAATCAATTGCAATATTCCGCTACCAAAAAGTGGGAACTGTGCTTCGTTATCCATATATGGAAATCCATATATTTGCAGATCAAAACCTTTACATTTTTTGAAAGATCAATGAATATAGAATGATGTGTAATAGTTTTTTTTTTGATATCATCAAGGCCACATGGGTTTCTTGAGCATTAAAAATAAGTATATAAAAAATTGCCTAAATTTATTTAAATTGATAATTACATGTACTTAATAATAACTTTTTACACTTTTGATTATTTTTTTGGATTCGTCACCCCCAGAAATAGCCAGTTACAAATTTTTAAGTAAAAAAACTAAATATTTTTAAAGTTATGTGACTTGAAACCTTTAAATAAATGTCGCAATTTTGACGGGACAAGAGGGGCCTGGCCAAAAGTAAAATGGTCATAGTTTAGGATCTTCTTGGAGTTAGAGGCTAAAAACTACAAAGAATTTTTATTTTACTAATCACTCTCAACTATATAAAAATCAGCAAAATCTGAGATGTATGGTGACATGACCTGGGTCATTTGACATGGAATTACCCTAACATGTCATTTGATTCATTTTGTTGAACATGATAAGTTACTTTAAAACAATACTTCTAAACAATGTCAATGATTAGTTTACAAAAATTTACTTTATCCATGTATTAAGTCACATGATTTATTTTAATGTTTTTAATTATAATAATAATAGTAACTATTTATTGCTGAAATTTAACAAAATAATTAAAATTAATTATAACAAAAATTGTTTATAACATTAAACAAGAGTGTGTAATAAGCACACTCTATATTAGGTTGATATAGGGTGTATATAGAATGAATATAACTCGTTGAAATATTTTAAAAATAGATTTAAACACATGATTTAATTTCAAATAAATTTATTTCAACATTTTTTAGGATTATTTTACTTTATTTATATTATTTTTATCTATACTACTTTTTTTATTATTATTTATATATTATCTTTAAAAGTCTTTTATACTTTATTTTTTTTTTTATTTGAAAATATAAAAGATTTTTTAATTGAATGTTTATTAGTGGTATTTATGTTTGTGCGAGTTGTCCATAAAGTTATGTGTTGATTTTAATTTGTTAATCGAAATTAGACTATAAATAATCAATGAATAATAAAGTTTTTAAATGGACTCTTAGAAAATATACACCAAAATAATGCACCAACTCTAAACAAAAGTTTTTTTTCTGTAGTGAAGATGATTCCAAATGTTAGTTATTTAAAAAGAAAAAAAAATTTTTTTTTTTAATAATGCAACTTAATTATAGTGCTATATAATGATTAATTGTCATTTATTTTGTTTTCCATAATATTTTTTTTTTTTAAAAAAAGACTTCAAGTTCAAACAATCCTTTGAGGTTTCTAGATAAGTATTTATTAATTGATAAAAGTAGAAAACTGGCTACATGTAAGATTACAGAAAAGATAAATGATAAAGTGATTTCATGTGGCATGCAAATAAGAAAATCAAAAGTTTAAAATACAAAATAGCATTTGGAATAATTACATCTATCAGAATATAAAAATGAGCCTTATGGCCAAAAGAAAATCTTCAGAATCATTTTTAACACTTTCACAAGATTTTAATACTAAAAAAACTAATTTTAGATTCTTTTTCTATCAAAAAAAAAATGGTGAAAGATACTCTATATAGATTTGATATCAGCAAAGATCAAAGAGCATGTGCAAGTGTAGACAATGAAGCCAACATGACTAGAGCAATCATACTTTTAAACAAATATTCAAGTGATTAAAATTTTCTAGATAAAGCTTTGCAGGACAAAGAATAAGAGGAGTTATTACAACAGCATACAAATTAGGAAGAAAGTGTAGCTTTTTAGGAAAAAAGTGTAGCAGTTTGGGAAGAAAATCTAGCCTTAGTCCTCCCATAATGGTGTCAACAGTTGTCTACCAATATTATTCGTGGTGCTTAAAAAAACATAACATGCTGTTAAGAAACTAAGAAACTCACATACAATGTTTAGCAAGGAAGCAATACAAAGTTGTTCTAATTTTGGATAACAAGACAAGCTGGGGTACTATATTCTGGATTATTGAACAATTATTACTTTTGCTTCCACTGTGAGCAATTTGCTGCAGTTGATCAGATATTCTTTCTACGCCCTGAAATATGGGATGAGTTGAGTCATCTTTGCCAACTTTTAAAAAAGCCATATGATGTGACAGTAAATTTCAAGGAATGACCATCACTCCAGGAGAATTCCTCAAGGAATGGTTGAAATTGAAAATTGACCTAGAGAAGAATCAAGGACTAATTGCTTAATAAAAGTTTATATCCAGCGATCTGCATTCTTCACTCAAACCTGATACTTTAGATAATATTTTATTTTTAAGGATGAATCAAGATTTTGAATTATAAATTCAGGTCATATTATGAAAAATCCAGAAAATTGTTTGGGTAAAATATCCAGTAAATTCCCTTATTTTCTTAATTTTGCATTTAGCTGAGTTGTTTAAATTTTTTTTCCAAATTTTTAAAAATTTTTGTATGAGTAATAAGTGAAAAAGCTTAAAAAACAAATATATTACAAAAATATAACTAAATTAGTATGTATGGAAAAGGTTTGGGATATCCAGAAAAACTAAAAGTTAGAAGAACATCCAGAATTCTGGAAATATTCAGAGAAAGATAATCACTGGTTACTGTCATATAACAAAGAAAAAATTATTTTGATTTTATTTTTTGCGTAACTGCTCCGGAGCCGGAGCCAAAAATTCTAATGGAGCTGGAGCCAATTTTTAGACCTTGGCTCCAATGCCCTGTGTGTGTAAAATATATGTATAAAGCCTTCCCGGGAAGCGCGTGCGGTCGCACGCCTTGTACATCTATTTTAAAGTATTCTTTTTAGACAACTTGATCACGTTTTTATATAGTAAGCGTTTCAAGAATTCGCAACAAAATAAAGCTATAAGAAACTAGAGAATAAATCAGCAATACTTGAGGAAAAGAACCAAAGACTATACAAAATAGAAAATCTCAATAAAATAAGCTAAAAAAAATTATTAATAAACAAAAGAAAATTGTTGTCAAAAAAATAATATACCTAAATATTTACTGTTTTCATTTTCTTCTTTTTAGAGCATTTGTTATTTTTTCCACTACCAAAATTGATACAAGTCGAGGAAAAATGTAGATAAAAATATAACGAAAATAAAAATTTTATATTTTTATTTTTTGGTTTACAATTTTTTTGCAACTTTTTTTAGTCAGTATATAAAGGAAATACTTTATAAATTGCGCTAGAAACACGGACAGTTTTTAAATTTGTTTTTCAAATGTCTGTTTTTATCAATGGACAAGAAAGCAAGAGAACTAATTGCTATTTATTTGTGAAAAATTTTATTTATTTTTAAAAAGTTTTTCATGTAAAAAAATGAAACGATGCTGCAAAATTTTGTGGGCGAATGCATTGATAATTTGCTGAACTTTCATAACGAAATTTTTAGGAGCCTATTTAAATTATTTAACTTATTTAAATGTAGCCTTTTGTTTAAGTTTTTAAAATGCATTTTTTTGAACAGAGAAATCGTTATGTTCATTATCTCTAGTAATTTGTATTAACATTAGAAAACGGGCAATATAAAAGAAACTATTTCATACATAATAATATTCTTTTATTTAACTTATTCCGTCTTCAACAAAATTTGTTAATCAAATAATACTTTTTACAAATAAATAACAATTTATTTTTCTATTTTCTTATTATATAAATATTGAAAACAAGCGTCAAATAAAGCAAAAACTTTTCTAAAAGCGAAAAGACATAAAGACAAAAAAAAGAATAAAAAAGTTGTATAAAAATTTTATAAAAAATTTTTTTTTAATTAATAAATTTTCTAGTTTATTTAATTAAACTTGATATTTTGTTACAATTTTGTTTCCTTATTTAAGAATTTTTTTTTTTCTTAGTAAATTAGTTTAGCTTTTTGCCAGGAATTATTGAATTGTTTTATAAGCTAAAAGATGCAAACTGCCGTGGTCAGTTAGTCTAAAAAAATTTACATTAAACGTGGACAAACAAGGCGTGCGACCGCATGGGCTTCCCGGAAAGGCTTGATATATATATACACACATACATTTAATTTAACAACCTACCTTTTATTAAACTAAACCACCTTAAAACAAAAGGTTCTAGATAGTTAATGAAATTATTCCAAAATTAAATATAAAAAATAACAACTTACTGACTTACACCATAATACCATACTCCTGAAATTATACAATTTGAAACTAAGTCAACAGGAACCATGTCATTTTTCACCTTTGGGGCATGTATAGTACGAAGAACTCCTTTTCCGACCTGTAAAAATTTTGAAATATTCAAAAATCTCACTTCATCTAAATAAATAAAAAAAATTTAAAAAAACTCACAGCAGCAATAACTCCACTTATGCCAAAGAAGTTGTCAACCCAACCCTTCAAAATAAAATTAAAACATACATTATAAAAAAACCTAAAACAAAAATGTATGTATAATTTATATATATATATATATATATATATATATATATATATATATATATATATATATAATATATACATATGTAAATATATACAAAATAGATAATGTATTATTATGGTATAATAATAATAATACAAATACTCTTGTGCGTTTAAGAGTGCTCAATATTATTAAATAGTAGAGCAATATTTATCTATTTATTTATATAAAATGAATAAAAACAACTTTTGATGGAACTCTGAGTTTCATGCCCTTTCATGACACAAATGGCGTGCGAACGCATGCTGTAACTGACCACACTTTTAATTTTTTTTCTTTAGAATTTGACCACAGAAGTTTTGATGTTTTAACAATTTAAATGCTATAAAAAAAATTGTTATGTTGATCTTTTCTAAAGAGTTTATTTTACGTGAAGGCTTTAAATAAATAAAAAAATTAATTATAGTGATTGTTTAAAATAAACGCGTTTTGTGTAAATTAACAAATAATGTTACATTTAAGTTTTTTTTATGAATGCATGTATTTTTTATGTATATAAAACAATTTATAATTTATCAATTATGTATAAAAGCTGTTAGTCTGAAAAAAAAAATAAACTAAAAAGTTCTGAGTCAGACAAAAAAGGATAGTGAACTATGGTCCAAAAATTATTTAGGACTATTTAACTTAGGTTACGCAGAAAAACAAGTAAAAACACCATTTAACTTTATGCAAGAAAACATGTACAAAAATGTTTCACCTTTTAGGTTAGATGTCTGCAAATTGGTATTGTGAATCATATTGAAACTTATAACATGATGTAGTGAATTCAATACTCATTACAAAAAAATTAAAGAGAAGTTCTATTAAAAGTGATCTCAGGAAAACAAACATGTTATTTTGACACAGCACATTTAACTGTGCAATTATTAAAGATTAAAATGTGCTATAACTAAGCATATTTATTCAAAACTTTAGATGCAAACACATAAGATTTAATAATAGGAAAAAACACTTGAATAATTATTTTAAACTAATTTTTAAAAATAACATCAAAACATTTTAACTAATGTTTTTATATTAGCAAGACTTTTAAATATAGTAACAAATTACTGATAATAACTTTTGTTTAAAGTACCAATGAATGTTGCATTAAGTTTTTTTTACTTATACTTTAAAAATTATGTTAGTATGCATTTTTTATAATAAGTATTATTAAAAAAAAAAATTCGATTTTATTAGCGACAACTTTTTTGACAACAAAAATCACTTTAATGAACTTTATATAAGAATAATAAAAGTTGATACACTAAAAGAGATTGCATTGAAAAAAAATGTCAAATGTTTTAGAAAGCCGTTATAATTTAATAATATCGATCTTTACTAATGTAACTAATGTTACTAATACTAGTAAAATGCTTTTAAATAAAGTAAAAAACCACTGCTAAAAAAATCACTGCTATATAAAATTCGCAACAAAAATATTATAGATTTCTTACAAAAATATACAGTGCAAAAAGTACCTTCTGACACCACTCTTTGCCAAACTAATGTTAATAGAAATGTATAAATCTTTGAAACCATCAAAAAAAAAAATTAGCAATTGTTATTTGTTTATGTCAACTGATGTAAAAACAATATGACCGATGTAAGTAAAATGTTTCTTATCTAAGTGAAAATTTCAACTGAGCAAATATATTTTGTTACACAAGTAACTTATTTTTACAAATGTAATTTGCCTTTAATGCTTATCACCATGCTAAAATAAAATAATGCAAATAAGTAATTTTGATTATTAGGAAAAGTGTAAAATAAAAATTATAGAAAATATTTTTATATTTTAACTGCTTTATAATTGATTTTTTAAGACATAATTTAAATGCTTAAAAAAAAATTTTTAAAGCATTTTTTTTTGTTGCCCTAGTAATTATTTACTATCACATATTTATATGGAAACTTACTATTTTTAAACTAGTAAAAAAAAAACACTAAATTAAATGTGCATATTTGTTAAACAATTGTTAGAACCTAATTTTAAAGAACTTTATTTTAAAGGGTTTCCCATTTTTATATAAAACTATTAGAAAAGATAAAAGATACAATGCTTATTCCAAATGTAATTAAAAATTTGATTTAAATTATCTTACTGGTTTCATTTTTTAAGTTTTTTAGTTGAGTTATATTTTTTGTGTTTTAGTTTTAGTTAAGTTCTTTTTATTATCTCTTTCGTTTTTTTGTTTTTTTTTAGTAAAGATTAAATAAAAAATATTTTTTTGAGTTAAAGTCTTTAAATAAAGCATTTTTGAAATGTTTAACTTTTCAAAACATTTTAACAGCTGTGGTCAAATTGTCAATAAAAAAAATAATTTGGGTGTATATATATAATGACTTGGGATCAAGACTGATAATATATATATTATTATTTTATAAACATCAATAAATACGAATTTCTCTCAATATTAAATTGATTTTTTAAAAGAAATTTTTGCTGGATTGCTGTGACCAGAGTCTTCAGCTTAAAAGTTTTTTTGTTTTGTTTGTTTATATCTTATTTTTAAAATGGCAGTTCTATTTTATGTCAATGGGATGGTTTCATCTTTTTCTGACGTAAGTGCGCCAGAAATGGTGTCCAAAATTTTGTTGACACATACTGTCCCTCATCTAAATTGATCAAGATAAAAAAAATATTCAAAAAAAAAATTAAAAATACAATTTACTGATTTTTAATTTAAAGAAGAAAGGTTAAATACCGGGACTGGGTCTGAAAGAGATGCTGTAACAATTGATGGTCTCACAATTATTAAAGGGAGATTACCAGCATTACGTTTTAGATAATCCTCTGCTAAAGCTTTTGTAAATGTGTATGTGTTTGGGTAACCTCCCAGTAAAGATTTTGTTAGACTGTTCAACATGTCATCTGTCATCCATCTAAACGAGAAATTAAAAGATAATTAAAAAGTAAAAGACACCTTAAAAAAAAAAAAGGAATATTGAAACAATCAAATATACAAAAAGAATGCAGTTTTAAATCTATGCAATACTAAGATTCCAAAAAATTGTAGTGAATTTAAAAAATTTCTCCTTTAAATTTTGGGTAAAACAACAAAATTGAAAATGCTTAGGATTTGAGAAAAAAAAAGTTTTCAAGGAAATTAAGTTAAGCAAAAAAGTAAATTAAATCCTATCAAGGGAATAGGAAAAGTCAAAAAAATTAATGAAAAGAAAAACATTGATATATATCCATTTCCCAAGGTCCTGATTTTGCTAACTTAATTGATTATACAGCAATAAGTAGTGGCAGAGTAGAAATGCGGAGAATCATCAGGAATCATTGTGGAGAATCATCTGGAATCTAGAGATACTTCTTATCATCACACATTTATCATTTGCAAGCAATTTAGTATAAGGGGTCGTCCATAAATTGTCACGCTCTATGGGGGGTTAAAAAAAGGCCAAAAATTGCGTGACGTAATTTATGGACAACCCTTAAGCTAAATCTGAAAATTCTAACAACGTAAAATAACATTGAAATCATTTATTTATTAGTTCACAGAGAAAATTGTAGCAAGATATATAATGTAATGCCAGGGTGTTGGTTATATAATGCAAACTATGTATATAATTGGTTGAGTTTTTTCCTAAACGCACTCAAAGCTGAATGTTGATATTTGTATTGTTTATGTTAAATTGTTACTTGAAATATTATGCACATTATATTATGTATACGAAAATATGTTACTTCAAGTATTATGCACATTATATTAACTATGTAAGGTTTTTAATACTGTATTTGTAGCAGGTAAACCATATGTGTATACACTGTAAATCAAAATAAAATAAAAAACTCACTGCATGACATTGATAATTTTCTCCGCTTCTGCAAACACAGGATAAAATTGCTCTTTTATTTCATCCTCCTTATTTAAATTACACTGTGAATAAGCAGTAGAGATATGACAAAACACCTAAACACAAAAAATTTAAAATTGTTTTTTAAAATATTTTACGCTAATTTAATAGTAGTAATGTCATTTCACTGGTTAGACGAATTGAAAGTAATTATCACATAAATGAAAGAGATAGGCCTAGAAGAGATTCTCAAAATGTACGAAATGCTGCTAGCAGGGATGCGGAGTCCCAAAAAGGACTCCGGATTTGAAAGTTGCAAAAAGATTACTTTATCCTAGTATTTGGTATCCAGGAGCTCTAAAAATATAAATAAGTGTTTGGACTACTAATTGGAAAAAAATTAAGACTATTAGGTTAGAGAAACAATCATTTTTTGAGCCCAGAGTCCTTAAGTATAATGGCAGCAAAGACTCCGGGACTCCAGGCCTCCAGGTCTAAAAATAAGAAGTTTCAAGTCATTAAATCTTATGAATTTTTTTCCTATAGCAGATCATAAGTCAACAAACATGTTTAGAGCTTCTGGACACTACAGACTTGGAAAAATTGTAGAGATATAAAGCTGGAGTCCTTTTGGGACTCCGCATCCCTGGCTGCTAGACAATCAGAATGTATTGTATAGCAAGAAGTGATACTATTCTAGATTATAATTATTTAGGAGAAATGAACCAGATCTGTCAGCATTGCATGCTAAAAAATTTCTTGATGAAATACATTTTTTATGTTGCCATAATAGAAAGGTAGTTTTGCTTCCATTTTCACTATTTCTGCAAGATTTACAGGAAGTTATATCATAATTTTAATATCAACTTTTTTATATATATTAGAAATATATTATATATGAAATATTTATATATATTTATATATATTAGAAATATTTATATATATTAGAAATATATTAGAATTTAATATGCCTGTCTTTATTTTGCTTAATTTACTGATAATGTGGTTTATCCTATCATAGGCCACCATGTTTTAAAATGTGGTCAAGTATTTCATTGTGTAGGCAATCTTAGGCCAGATCAAGTATTCCCTCAACATTATCATCTGTATATCTCTGACCCACTTGCAGCAGTAAATTTTAGAAAGCAAACTTACTTGTAAGAATTCAGTGTCAAGCAGTGTTAATGTCTGTTAATTTGATTTTACTTTAAACACTTGATAACAAAGCAAAGTATGAATTTTCTATTTATAGTAATATTATTTCTATATTTATAGTAATATATTTAGTGGTTTATAGTATATATATTTATAGTAATATTTAGATTAATAACAGTTTATAACAACAATTTATAAACAAACAATAATATAAACCATCTTAAATTTTTTTATAATTTCAAACATAATTGTGTTCTTTTTTTTTTTTTTTTTTTAAAGTTGTCTTTGTCATCGCTTGATTAGTTTGCTTACTGTTGAAATATATTTAATTTTGTAAATTTAATAAGATGTGAAGTTTACTATATCAATCATTAGTCAACAGTTAAAGAGAAGCCGGAACTTAATTGAGAAATGTTGGGAGTTTATCTTTTAATCAAGGTAAAAATAATTTTGTTTATTGGTAACATAATAAAGCCAGATACTTTTATCTATTGCATGTTTTTTTACTTTTTTCAACATGCTACTTTGAAAACACTTTTTTTCTCTCCCTCTCTCTCTTTCTTAGATGAGAGGAAGAACTAATAAAACTTATGTAATTACTGAGCTCTTATGTATTTCTTAAAACCACACTTGATAAAGACCATTTATAAGAAATATCTTTCGAGTTGCTTGCTATTTTATGATATAATTGTTCAAATTAATACCTATAATTGTCTCTCAATTGTTCAAATATTGTAAAAATAAAATCTTTTTAGCTGAAGTATTTTAGTTAATAAAATATCTTACTAAGTTGTGGTGTTATTTGCCAGTGTTATTAAGTTGTGGTGTTATTTGCCAGTGTTATTAAGTTGTGTTGTCTATCCTATTTATAATCTTTTCTTATTTAATTATTCTGGAGACATAATAATGTGTGCTTACAAATATTTTATGCTATGCGCTATTGTTACTGTGTTTTGCGTTCATAGAACTAGGCTGTTATAGCTATTTTTTTGTTCTTTATATTTTCTGTAATATTATTATCCTAATTCTACTAACAATAAAATACTTATATGCAAATAATACTTTTGTAATAAAAAACTTTTGTAATTTTTTTAAATTTTTTTTTAGGTATTTGCAGGCTTTACTTGACTTTCCTTTACTGTTACCTGCTGTGTTGTGACAGATTTTAAAAAGAACTTAATTGATGTTAATGCAGTCTTTGTGTCATTAACTATAAGCAATGACATTGCTGATAGGGAGTCAAACATAAAATATTAATTATAGATAAATTTGTATTTAATTTTTTAGATGGTATATCAAGTTATTAATGTGTTTTTATCGCTATGAATGATTTAATTACTAATAATCCGTATTACGGGTTGCTTACTGCTAGTATCTTTTAATCTAATATTTAAAATAATAGAAAAATTATATTAAAACCATATATTACAGTCATGTGACATTGAAATGGAAACACTTTTAAAACTTGATTACTTTTTAATGAAACAATATGTAAGTATGTTGTTTACATAACCACACACTTTAAGTTGTTAGCAGCAAAAAAAAGATTTATGTAAACAAAGCATGTTGACAAAAAAAATCATGAAAATATTAAAGGATGTATTTTATCGTTGGTACAACTTGGATATTCATACAGAATGATTAAGAAATTATTAGAAAAGGAATCAATCAAAGTTTCAATAAGCACTATTAGTAGAGTTAAAAATAATGTGGCGAGAATTAAAAGAAAAGACAAATTAAATGGCAAAAAAGCTAAATGTCGACATCAACCATTAAAACAAAATTTATGGCAAAGTTTTCAGATGAAAAACTTATTGAAAAAAGACAATCCACCAACTATTTCTGAATTGTCTAGAAAGTTTAAGATATCAAGAAAGTTAATTAAACGTTATAATGATAAAATATTTTATTTAAAAAAAGTTTTAAAAGGATGTGTACATGCATTATCACCTTATATGATCAAGAGAAAGTTTACAAAATCAAAAAAAACTTTACGGATTTATTAAGAAAAACTGGACAAAAATTACTACAACTGATGAAATACTATTCTACCTTACTTATTGTGATCAAAAATCGAAACATGTTTACATAAATATCAAAAAGCACTGAGAGAAATCTATTATAAAAAGAAAAATTTTCTAAAATCCACCATGGTATGGGGAGGAATTTGTACAAAAGGATTAACATCTCTAAAATTTGTCAGATCAGGAGATAAAATTCATTCAAGTAACTATATAGAGAGTGTTTTAAAACCATTTATTAAAAATGACATCAAAAGACTGTATCCAAAAAACGACTTTTATTTCCATCAAGACTCCATACCTAGTCACTCTTCGAAAATGACCATTAAATTTTTAACTGACCAAAAAATCAAATTTATTCATCCTGAAATATGGTCACCAAAATCACCAGAAAACGCACCTATGGACTTTTTTACATAGGGTTATATGTTAAATCAATTAAAAAAACGAAAAGCAAAAAATATTACAGGGCTTATTTGAAATATAAAAGATATATGAAGGAACATCCCTCAAGAACTTATAAATAAAGCATTGATGTACTGGTCTAAACGTTGAAAACTTATCTCTGATAACAAGGGTCATCAAATTAAAAATTTGAGAAAAACAAAAATTAAATTTAAGCCTTACTTATTTTCCCTTTTTTAAACAATACAGTCATGTGACATTGAAATGGAAACCTTTAAAAAGCAATATTTTTTTTATTCTTATTTGTGTTTTATTTTTATATTTTATTTATTTTATCATTATTATTTTATTTTTTTTTATTTTATTATTATTTATTTTATATTATTATTTATATTTTATTATCATTATTATATTTTTATATTTAATTATTTTAATAACAATTGCAAGTGTACCTTCAATTTTTTCATTTCTGCTGCTAATTTAAGCATCTCTATGACTCCTATGACATTCATTTCCATAGCAACCCTAAAAGAAAATCATTAAAAAAATATGAGTGTCAGAAAATACATCAAATTTAATAATTTTATTGTTTATTGAATAAAAACCTTATGCATAGTATACATAAATATAAAATTTAATAATCCATATATTGCAATGCATAAATTTAGTTTAACACTGCACAAAACATCATTGATAATGCAATGCATTATCAACGATGTTTTGTGCAGTGTTAAACTAAATCCTTTTTTTATATATGTTTGGTATTTGTTATAATCTACTTTTTTTTCTTGAACATCAATGCTTCAGAATTTTTAGCACCTTTATGTTTTCCTGACATTTTACAGTTTTTCAAAATTTCTCTTAAACTCTTTTGCTCTACTTGTTTTTTGTGTGGTATTCTATATATAACTATTCTATATATAACTATTCTATGCAAAAAAAAAAATATATATATATACATTAAGGCGTTCCGTAATTCAATGGAGAAATTTTTTTTCTCGATTTTTATTGCTCCTTGGCAATTTTCCCATTTCTATTGTTTATATAAACATATTGTTAAACTTTTTTAAGCCTGAATTAATGTTTAAGGTTGCCACCGTGCGCTAGAATTAATAGAATTTATGTATTTTTATGGTTTTTTACCATATAAAAGCCTATATTTAATGTAACTTTTTATACCATACATTTTAAGTTGGTAAACACTAAACAAACATATATATCAACAGAATTAATGGTAAGTTGAATATATATATATCATATTGTTAGTGAATTGTATAGTAATTAACAGGATTGTATGTGGCAAAATCGTGTTATAACATGAATTGACATCTCAACTCAATCCCCTCGTGCTACACTCCATTGACAAGTTGACTGTTGTTAAGTGTGGGTGTTTTATTACATTGTTCAGGTTTATGATGTATCTTTTTAAATTATAGTTGGCAGCCTTTTGTTTGCAAATACTTTTACGTTGTTGAATCCAAAAATGGGTTTAATATTACGTTTGTTTCCTTTGGATGGGTTTAGTTTTATCTTTATAGTTTAAACAACTACCTAATATGAATACAATTTATATGTATAATATAAATGAATAAAACATATATATACCTTGAATTTATTGTTAGTATATGATTGGTGATTGCTTTAGACATGGCTGAATCAACAATATTGAAAAGATGACATCAGTCACAAAATATTAGGTTGATAGGAAATTCTATTAATGCTCTGAGCCAAACAATTATTCCTACTAATGGGGATATTTTGAAATTATTTTTTCACCTTAAGAACTGTGAATTCAAAACTGAGAAATCAATAAAATTAAATTCAATTGTTGCTGATGCAGTATGTGAAGCAGTTCTAGAAGTCTGGCATAAGACCGGTATTGAAATCCAAAGGAAAGATAAAATCAAAGAAAAAATAACTAAACTGCACGATGAATACAGGAATGTTCAAAAAAAAAGAGGCCAAAAATCAAATGAAACTAAACAAAATAATTTTGTAGCAATGCTTGAAAATTATTTTTTCATTGCCCACATTAACGCTGAAGAAACCATTCGGAAAGACAGACTACGGAACGATAAACAAAAAAGTGAAGACATTAAGTTTTTAATCGCGATCAAAGATAACAAAAGAGTAAAACTGGGAACACCAGATAATCAATACGCAAAGAAACTAAAAATGAAAGATGAACGAACCAAAACAGAGCAAGAGAGAGCAAGATTGGTAAAAAAAGGCCAAAAGAATTCAAATATTGAACATTTAAGTTCGTCAGAAAGTGAAGCAAATCAAGATTGTGATTCATCCTCAAGTAAAGCAAGCATCAGTGAAATACTTGTGAAAAAAATGCAAAGTGATCAATGAAAAACCTTGAAAAATAATCAAACAACCGATACTGAAAATAAGGTTGAGCTACTATTGCCAAAAAATCCATTCTTGAATCCAAACATTTGCCAAACCGCTGATAGGCTGAACTTGTTCTTGGGACAAAGAACAGCATTTTTTGGAGCTATTGCGAAGGAAGGAGGTGCTTCCTGTAGTAGTGTTACACTATCAAAGACAAGTTCCTATAATGCCAGTAAATATAATCGCCAAGACATTGCGAAAAACATCAAATCTGACTTTAACAAGCCGGACTTTATAACAATTCATTGGGATGGAAAAATTATTGAAAGGGATGGGGAATGATTGGCAGTTTTAGTTGCAGGTGCACCAAATTATGTAGAAGGAAAGTTGCTGGGCATTCCAAAAATTATGAATGGGACAGGATTAGTCCAAGCAGAGACAAGCTTTAATCTCATTAAAGACTGGGAGTTGAACAAATCTATCATTGGTATGATATTTTATACCACAGCTTCCAACTCAGGATGGAAAAATAGAGCTTCTGTCATTCTAGAAAAAAAGTTGAATTCTAAGCTGTTTTATTTACCATGTCGCCACCATATCTTTGAGATTATTTTGTTGTCCGTATGGAAACACCTGTTTGGCCCAACGACAGGCCCGACCAATATTGAATTTCTAAAATTAAAGAACTCTTGGGACACAATCCCTCAAAAGAATAACAATTTTAAATTGCTGGACGTAAATGAACGTTCGTTGAAATCCACAAAAGAAGATATGATTAACTTTCTTAAACTGTCCCTCCAAGAACATACATTTATAAGAGATGATTATAGGGGAATGCATTTATGTCATGTTGTTACTCTTTGGTGAGAAAAATATGAAAAAGGGAGAACAATGGCTTAAGCCAGGAGCTTTCCATCACGCTAGATGTATGGCAAACATTCTATATGCAGCTAAAATGTATGCATTCAGTGAGTACTTGGGTTATGATAAAAATATGATTTAGAAACTGCATCGCTTTTGCCTATTTACAAGCTTATTCTATGTAAAAGTTCGGTTGACATCTTCAAACGCCATAGGTGCTCCTATCAATGACCTACAGTTTTGGAAGAACATGCAAATGTTTAAAAAAATTGACTTAGGAGTAGCAGAAGCAGCTTTGATAGCTCAAACAAGACACCTATGGTACCTAAGTGAAGTTGCACCCTTTGCCCTCTTTTCAGGATCTGTGTCTACCCATGAAAAAAAGAAAATTGCTTCAACAATTCTGAAAAAAATAAACAATGAAAATATGGAAACTGGAGTGCCAGTAATGCCACAGATGAATCAAAATGTGAAAGTGAGCTCTCTAATTGGAAAAAATTCCAGGCTTCTTTTTGATCTTTTGAAAGTAAATACTAAGTGGCTTTCACTATACCCCGATGAATGGTCAAAAAATTATGAATTTAACTACATATCTAGGATATTAAAGGACCTAAAAGTTGTCAACGATTTAGCAGAAAGGTCAGTTAAACTAGTTACTGACTTTAATCAAAGTCTAACACGGGATGAAAATCAAAAGCAGTGCCTTTTCCAAGTAGTGGAACAGCCTAGAAGGAACATACCAAAGTTTGATAAAGCATCAATGTTGATGAAAAAGTAGAACTCTTTTTAATAAATATGTATGTAAATGCATGAATATAACTCTGTTGGACTTGTTGGAACTTCAGTTACCAACATTTTCTTTTATAATGGAAATACATATTTTTACAATTTATACAGTTTTTATTTTATTATAAATTTTCTTTTGTAAATTTTATCTCGCTTTTCCAAGTCTAAATATGTTTTTGTGAATTTGAATCTAATATAGAAACATTTTAATTTAATATCTGTAGCATTGTTTCCATTTGATTAGTTATATACAAATAATAAGGAAATTAAAGTTTCTATAACTTTGTTTTGTTACTCATTTTATAAACTAGTAATTACAAGAATCTCAAACATTTATTTTTTAAATTGCATAAAGGTCTAAATCAATTAATTATATCATTGTGTTTTAGTAGCAATTTTTATGTTTAGATTCATAGTTGTAATCAATTAAAAGTATTAATTAATGTTCTGCATTATTATCCCATTCATTCATTAAGATTAAACTTTAATAATTCATGATAACTTTAAAAGGCTGGTGGCAATGTCAAATCAGCAGGTATTGACCTGAAATTTGAATAATGGTTATATCTTATCAAGTCAAATGGGAAAATTACCAGGGAGCTCATAATTTCAAAAAAAAAATTTTTCAGAACATCCGAATATACATATATGCATGCAGGCACACACGCACACATACATACCCACTGTGTGTGGAACTATGGATGTTGAACTTTTTGGTGCTAATTTATGACAACATAATGTTTTAAATTTTTTAATAGTAGATAAAAAATAAGTGATTTAAACTCAAAGTTTTAGTTAAGTTGCTGTATACACTTAAAAGTAACTACAAAATATATAGTAATACAAAATAAAATTAATAATAACAAAATTAAAACATAAAAAAAAAAAAGTTTTAAACCTAATTGGCTCATCAAATCGAACAGTAGCAGCTGAATGTATAATAATTTCAACATTTTCACATAGGGTTTTACGTTCTTCGCATGATATCCCAAGACTTTTATGAACCACATCTCCTGGGATAGGAATCACTTTATTAATTGCATCAGAATTAATTGAATTCAATTTATCGAACAGCTGAAAAAAAAAGACATAAAAAATTGATTTTTAAAAATAAAATAAAAAAAAAGATAAGAAATCATTTTCCTTATTTTTGGTTGCATATATAATTATTTATATATATTATTTTTGGTTGTATATATATTATTAACTGATTTGAAAAAAAAAAAAATCATTTTTTAATTCAACTATATATTAAAATTTTCATTTATTGTAAAGCGCTTTTGAATTTTAATTACTTATATCTTTGTGTGGAAGCCAATAATTGCCTAATTCTATTTAGAAGTTAAAATTTAGTGTAATGTACTTTATCAATAAAGTACTTCACACTAAATTTACCTAAAAAGTAAATCAAAACAACCATTAAGTAAAGTTACTAAACCTAGCTAATAAATATACTTAATATGCTCAAACATTACTAAAATTTCAAAGTTTAAGAATGTTTCTATTTATATTTTATATGTTATTAACATATGAAAAGCTTTTAACCAAAAACTATTTTAACAAGAAATTTTAGTTAGAATATGAAAAACACAATACCATTTTTTGTATATTTTCATTTAATTTAAAACGATATCAAGGTATAACTTTTTTTAGAAATATGTAAGTCTAGTTTTAGGGTTTCATTTATTATGAAATCTATTTGAACAACATTGTTTAACTCTTCTAAAATTCTCTTGTTCAAATAATCTTATATTTAAATCTGGAAATTTTGAAAAATTTGAAAAGAAAATTTGAAGTCTTAAAGTTTTGGAAATTTTTAACCTTCTTTTAGAATTATTATAACTAAATTTAATAGAAACTGTTGTGATGTCCATAATACCAGATTTTCTAAAAACAGAAAATATAGAAACAGAAAAAAGAAAGATTTAATAAAACCATTTTGAAAAAATATTTAGATACAGAAAAAAATTAAAATACTTTTGGTAAAGTTGTAAAAATGATAAAGGAAAGAAAAAATGTTTAATTGATAGAAAAGTGAATTTCTGAACCCAAATTTTCAAGGGCTTTATTCCAATATTAATCATTTATTATGAACACTTTTTGTGGCTATTTTTTTAATGTTGTTTAAATGAAGAATAGTGTCAACGCAATTCTAACAGTTTTTTAATGATAAAAAAACACTTCTAATATATTTACTTATTTTAAATTTGATCAATAAATGGATGAAAATAATGATCATAGAGTAGACTATCAACAGTAAAGAAGTGGGAGAGACATTTTATTGCAAGTTGGAGTATGATTTAAATGGGCTCGGTGTAATTAGATTACGATGCAACTTATGTAAACCATTCAAAAAGCGAACAAACCAAAGTTGTTTTCTATGACCGGGATTAAACCAAGCATAAATATCAATAAAAATTCTCTTCGGCATTGCATTTATGCAGTGCACAACATAAAAAGGGCACTCAAATTCATTGATTAATAACATTAAGTTCGACGTCATTTTTTGAGCATGTTATTCATAATACTCCAATTTATGATTTCCATGACCTTTTATATGACCAAATAAAATTCCATGACATTTCCATGATTTCCATGACATTTCCATGACCAGTAGCCACCCTGTATGTTAGGATTAATTACACATGTATCACAAATTGAGATTAATTAATACATAATTGAGATTAATAAATACATAATTGGCTATGTAAGTTAATAGCAAAAGTTAACAACTGGCATGAATGTTACCAATAGTTTCTAAATTACTTCTATTTACGCAAATTATTTCTATTCTACACCTAGCCCTATAAGGACTAGAATATGCAAGAACTCCACTTAATGCGAAAAATTTTATAAAAAATAGCGACGGGCAACTCAAAAAGTCAGCAGACCATCAAAATCAAAGAGCTAGTGACTTTCAGTTGCCACATTCTGACTGACCAAAAGTTCAAGTGTATACCCCTGAGACTAAGATTTGAGAAATTATTTTTTCTAAATCAAATTTGATCAAGGAATGTTGAAATATTCTTGATATATTTGAACTATTTTTAATTTCTTCATTTACAAATGTGAAGGTAGAACAAATGTTTTCTGTATAAACCAGGAAAAAATGACTGGAGAAGCTGTCTAGGGCAAGATTTGGAATCACTATTTCAGATAATTGAAGACAATACAAAGTGATGATTTTGAAGTGGATAATGCTATGGACAAATGGTATAGCAATAAAGTAAGACAATAGTCCACAAATTGACAACGTTATTTGGAAAAAAGGAAAAAGATTGAACAGAAAATCTAGTCAAAACATTTTCAAAAAAAAAATCTGAAATAAAAAAAATATTTGTTAGGCCAAACTATTTTCTTTTGCTTTTTTTTTTTTTATAGCAAAACAATTAAACAAAAAATTTTTATGAAAACATAAACTTTTTATTTTATTTGATATAAATTTTTTTATTTGATTTACTTGTTCGTGTTTTTGCAAAAATATTAAGTTTAATAATATATGACAATGTTTGCATTATCAATTCTAAAGTTTATACAAAAACATGACTTATAGCATCTAAAGCTTTTGTTTGGACATAATACATGTCAGTGTATTATGTCCAAACAAGCGCTTTAGATGCTATAATTTTTTTTGCATCAAGTTTTTATAATGTTTAAAGAAACTTGTCTCTTTTTTATATAATTTTTAAAACTTTTTTATTACCCCTAATTGCAGGCCTTGTTTTAAATTAAAAAAACAGCTTAGCTCATTAGCTCTTTGTGATTTTGACATCATAAAATTATCTTTATTTTTTATTATTAAAATAAATTAGAGCAAAACAAGTTTTTTTTAATTAAGAAAAACAAATTTTGTAAATGTAGTTATTGTGGAACGTCTATTTTGTTTCAATTTATTTAATTTTTTTATTTTAAATAATTAAATTTACTTTTTTTATTATCATTTAACATAAATTAATTTCTTTTCTCAACATTTGTATAAATGAATTAAAATATGTTTTGTTTTTTTCATTATTTGTTAAAATTGCGGCTTCACAAATAATGTTTTTTACTTTTAAAAAGTTATTAACAAACAAAAAATATTACTTGTTGCAAAGAAAAAAACTCAAAATCAATCATTATAACAAAACAAAACAAACAAACAAAAAATTAAAATATCAAAAGTGGCACTAATATAGAATAAAATTTAGCACATACTACTTTTGATTAAATAATTTTTTGTTTTGTGTTTTAATTTTTTTTTTAATTTGGTAATTATTTTTGTTATTGTTTGTTATGAGAAGTTGTCTAAATAAAATTCTTGCTAATTACATTTTTTTTTTCTTTTGCTGAACATTTTTGATGGAAGAGTTAGAATTATAAAAATGAAATTTTCTTCGTTTTTCTTGATTACATAAAATGTAATATTTACAAAATATTTAAAAATGTAAAAATTTACAAATACTATTTATGAACTTTGTAAATAATGTGAATATCAAACATTTTTATGCAAACTTTTTTACATAATCATCATTCAAACTTCATAAGTGGTTTTTATAATGCCCATTATTAATTCTTTTATCTTACCGCTTAAAGGATATCTTTAAACTTTTTTAAAATTAAAAAATGATAAAAAATGGCTTATATTAAATGGCTTATCTCTCACATTAAATGGCTTAGCGCGTACATAAATGGCGCATCAGCTTACGCTTTAAAACAAGGCTTGATATATATACATATACAGAGCTCGAAATAAGTGCCGGACATCGGACATTGTCTGGCACTTGTCCGGTAAAAAACAACATCTATCGGTCATTTTGTCCAATATATATTTTATGTGCATTTATTTTCTAACCTTTTTAGTTGTTTTAAAATTGTTAATAATTTCAGTATTGTATATAAACTTTTTTTTTATACAAAACAAAATTGATGTTAAACGCACAGCTACGTTTATAAAAAACATCATTTTTTGAATTAATTAATTTTTTTAAAAACGCCAAAGCAGGGCTCAATTTAGTTTTTTAAAAAGTCCCGAACAAAATGTCCGATCTTTAGATTGGTTGTTTGGGTTGGACAGTGTCCAATCAAATTTTTAAAATACGATTTTTTCAGTTTTACGGAACCAAGTTATACTATCGAAATCTTTGTCATGCTATTCAGTTTATTTAACGTTAGCCTAGTGAAGTTATAGTTTTTTTCCTGATTATTTAGAGTATTTCATCGCAGATTTTTGTTTTTTAATAAAATAGTTTGAATTTAATATTGTATGTTTTTTTAGATAGACTTAAATTTTCACGCTGTAACTGACAACGCTTTTTTTTTTTTCTTTACAATTTGATGACGGGTGTTTTGATGTTTTAACAATTTAATTACAATTAAAAATCGTTACATTACGAATAATTTTTTTTTTTTTTTTAGTTAAGTTTCTATTTTTAACCATTGATCTTTTTTTTTTTTAATGATAAATTTAAACGTTTGAAACTATTTTTCTATGTCTTTCTTAAAATCTTTTAAAAGATTAACTTTTTAAGTTACTTTAAATTATGAATAAGTTAAAAGTTAAATTAAATCTTCCCATGATTTAACTGCTTTATTTTTTTTTTGTTTTTATTTTTACAACAATTGTTTAAAAGTTTTTTTTTCAACTTGACTTACTAATGAAAGCATGAAATGATTAAAAATTACGATTTTAAAAAGACTACGTAGTAATTTTACCTGGTTTATACAGAAAACATTTGTTCTACCTTTGCATTTGTAAATGAACAAATTAATGTTTTTACAACTTAAAAATATTATATTTTTTTCTTTTCAATAATTTAATTTCACTTTTCAAGCTTTATTTTGTAGAATTTAATTCCCATAGGTCAAAATGTCTGATTAATTTGTAAATTGATCAGACAATCTGAGGTTTTAGCCGGACAATGTCTGATATCCGATCGTTTAATTGAGCCCTGCCAAAGCATTACATTTTTTTGAATTAAGTAACCCGGTTTTTATCATCCATAATAAAATGTTGCAATTAGTTATTGATTTAAATTTATAGTTTAGTATTTACTTAATTTTTTGTCCGATGGTTTTTATAAATTTCAAACAAATATTTAAGCTTTTAAAACCTCTTTTAAATTTATTTTATAAAAATTTTAAAGTAATAGTTATTTTAATGCCTATAGAAACCAGTACTTTTTATTACACTATTAAATTTGAGTTGTTTTGTAATGTTTGAATTTGCGCTAAAAATTTTCTTTATTAAAAGTGTTTATAAAATTAATCAGAGAAAGTTTGTAAAGATTTATAAAAAAATTCTTATTTATATAAATGTAATTACGTATCAAAGAATATGATAATTTAAATAAAATGGTTTTATTATAAAATTATAATTAATTTGTTACTTAATTTAATAAAGTAATAAGTAAACTTAATAATTTATGTATTTATGTAATTATGTAATTTATGTATTATAATATATTTACATAGTAATTTATGTATTTAATAATTTTGTATTTTTATTATATATATTTAATTATGCATTTAATAATTACATATTTTATGTATATAAATAGTTACATAATAATTTATATATTTAATAATTTACAAAGCATTTTGCATAGTAATTTTTAAAAAAAGTAGTATAAATATATTCTCCTTTTCAAATTTTAATTTTTTGAGCTTAGATTTTTTCTTTTTTATCTTACAAATAAACTTATCTTACAAACTTTCTTGTTATTTTCAGCATATTTTGAAACGCCTAGCGCTGTCAAAACAAATTACGTGGTCAAGTTGTAAAAACAAAACATTTTATGCATGGTCAGGAATGGCGTTCGATCGCACTTCTTTAATTTTTATTAGACATGTCTGTAAAACTTGAGTCTTTATTGGACAAATTGTCCAGTAGAAAAAAGTTCATTATTTCGATACATATATATATATATATATATATATATATATATATATATATATATATATATATATATATATATATATATATATATATATATATATATATATATATATATATATATATATATATATATATATATATATATATTATATACATATACATATACATACATATATATATATATACATATATATATGCATAAATATATATATATATATCCATAAATATATATATACATATATATATGTATAAATATATATATATACATATATATATGTATAAATATATATATATACATATATATATGCATAAATATATATATGCATAAATATATATATGCATAAATATATATATATATATATATATATATATATATATATATATATATATATATATAAATATATATATATATATATATATATATATATACAGTCCTTGTTATGAGACTTTGTTGCATAACGAAAAAGCGTAGCACAAATAAATGTAAATTTACTCAATAAAAATATTTACATCGGTAAAAGTTCAACTACGTTAGTAGTGTATTACCTCACTGCAATTAAATTTAAAATCACATTAAATATTGTTGTAAGTTTTTATCTTTATGAAGTATCTTTAAATTAAACAATACTTTTATTAAAAAAATTATAAAACAAAGATTAAATATTGTTTAAAAAAAAAATTTCCTTTTAAAATCTTATACTTAATTAAACTTGTTTTTTTTTTTCTCTAAAACATTTGTTTTATGTTTATTTTCTTTTAAATGAGGGGACACTTGTTTATGGTTGAATTTCTTTAAGGGATTTAAATGTACTTACTGAGTTTTTCAAACGAATTATATATACACTTATATATACAATTACACAATTATATTGGGTTTTCCCCTTTACAAAAAAACGTTTGTACTATCTAAGACATTTTAGTTCAACTGGTTCAACTTTAGTTTAACTAAAAATTGTAGTTAAACAAAGATTACCGCTTTTCTGCTTTGTTTGTTGTTTTTTTTTCCATTAAAAATTTTGTTTTCACACATGAAACCTAATGTATTTTTCACTATTTCTTACTAATTCCAAAAAAAAAAAAAAATTCAGTTTTAAGATGTAATTAACAAACTTGTTTTTAACAAATATCAGTATAATTTTGAAATTTACATATCTTATATTTATAGGACTAGTATTAGTTTTGTTTTTAAAATAAAATAAATATAAGTTGGTCTTTTAAAGCATTTACTTATTGATCGTGCTATTTTTATTCGATTATAAAAGTTTGGTTCATTTTTAAAAAAAACTTATTAAATTCTTCTACATAAAATTTAACGGCAAAGGAAAAATCCAAACATAATATTTATAACTCTAGTTTGAAAGAACTTTTTTGTATTGACGTCATTTATTAACTATAAAAGTGCATTTTTCTTTTTTAAAAAAAAAAAAAATCATAGAGCCGGAACTAACCTTCGAGAAAAAAAAATGGCATTAAAAAGTATAAAGTTTTTAACTTTAACGGTCAAAAAATAAATAAAGACTATTAACCTTTTTTTTAACATTTTAGCTTTAACAAAATCTTTGCATGTTACTTATAAACAGGTTAATCATTTTTAATTGACATTAAGTCTATGATCAATTCAAAAAATTAATGATAAAGAAAAAACTTTTGTTAAAAAGCAATTTCAAATAAATAAAGTTATATGTAATAGAAACATTTTAAAGTAACTTGAATTTATTAAATTTTTTTTTTTTTACTTTAACATAGTTTGAAAATTTTAGCAGTAAAAAAAGTTGAAAAACAGAGCATTTTAAAAATTTTTAAAGAATGTTAATTAAATTTAATAAAATAAATTTATATTTAATAATAAATTTGATTTAAATTTAATGAAATAAACTAAAAATAATTTTTTTTTTAAAAAACAGAAAATAGAAAAAAGTTTATTTCTTTATCTGTTATTATCTAATAAAAAAATACTCCACAAATATTTTTTACAACAAATAACGGGTGATAACCAAAAATAAAAATTTTCATATCGAGCTATAACAAAAATAAATGTTTAGAAAATAAAAATTATATTATTTTAATTGAAGGTACACTACTTATCTTTAAGTAAAAATTAATGGACATATGGTCGAATATGGTCATTCATCAGCAGTTCAACGTAGTTTTGTCATGATGTTTGAACAGGAACATTGTACATCATTTATATTGATTTGACGAATGCGTCTTTTGATTCGGGTATTCACTTGTTTGCAATTCTTAGCTCTCCAGTTGTTTTTGTATACTAACGAACTCAAATATCCAAAGAAATCTTCAACTGGGCAACAATGAGGCAAGTTTGTTAGATTGTAGTTTTTTGGTTCATATGAGATGTTTTGGCATTCCAAGAAGACGTGTTTTTTTGGCATAATGCGATGATGCTTTATCCGGCCAAATCAAGTAATAGCAATCTGAATAATATTTTTGAAGAAATGGAATCAATACTTTCTTCAAACATTGATTTTGGTATACTTCTTGATTAATAGCCAAACCACTTGGCTTAATATTTTTATTATATATTAATCAATTATATTTGTATTTTACTTTTATAGGTGTTACAGAACTTCTATCTGCATAATATCGATCATTTCCTGGAACTTGCGTTTTGGAGAGGAGGAAGTAACTTTCATCATCCAAAACAAAACATTTTCCAGAGTAATTTTGGGTCATCCAGCGGCATTGAGATTTCACGGTTGATATTTGTTGCTCAGTGTATTCCAGTGCTCTTGTTTTTTTTCGACAGACTATTCCTTGTTTATTCATCGATTTGCAGATATAAGGTTGCGTAAACTTGAACTTTTCTGTAGCACCTCGTTGACTTATTGAATCATTGTTATTGAAAGCACCGAGAAGCAAACGAAGTCCCTTCTTGTTCATTGTTTTAGCTGGTCTTTTACTACCACTTTTACAATTGGTTGCTAGGGATGCCAAAATACAGTAAATAGTTGAAAATGGAACATTTTCAGTCTAAAAATCATTCACAGTAAACTTTTTTTCGAGATTTTTGTACATTTGATAGAACTGCACAATGCACTCGCGTAGTACATCTTGTTTTGACGGCATTTTAAACACAACTGAATAAGCTGATGCAAAACAAAACATATAATAAGTTTGTAAACAGAGAGAGTATAGTTTCACATAGGAGTACTTTTCTTTTTTTGACTTTTGCGGTTTGATTTCAGAGGGTTAGAATTATTCTCATTTTTTAGTTATCACCCGTTAATTACAACATCATCTTTTCTGCATAAACTGTTCTAAAAGACTGTTTAAATAAACTAATTGAAAAAAGTTTTTGCGTAATGCGTACGTGAAATTCAAATAGCGTAACACTTTTTAACAAGGCCTGTATATGTATATGTATATGTATATATATATATATATATACATATTTATATATATATATATATATATATATATATATATATATATTTATATATATATATCAGGCTTGAATTATGAAACCTATGATTTAAAATTACTTAAAGCATTTGCATAATGGTTTTTTTGATATCATAAAGTTTTTTTTATTTACTTTTCATATTTATTGCCATTAACTTTTTTAAACTACCGGAAATTACTAAATTACCACTAAACTAATTTAATTCAATTATTAACTTATAAGAATGTAGAAATATTATTATGTAATAATGTTATTAAATGCTTACTCAGATTCCTTTTTTTTTTAATATAAAAATGTTTGTTTACTTTCTCGACATTTGACACGACTAAATAAATAAAAAAGATTTTGTTTTATTTTGTGAATAGGTATAAACAGATTATAAAAATTATTTTTAATTTTTAAAACGCCAGCGAGTAATAAAAAACTTTATTTAAATATAATTAAAAAATATTGTAGGAAAAACAAAACAAGCAATAGCTAATTTTTTTACCAGCAGTTTAAAGTAAAATCAATTTTTTTTTTTTTTACAAAATGATTGAAAAATAGGCTTGTGTTATTAAAAAGTGTTAGCAACACATTTTAATAACACAAGCCTATTTAATAACACTAGGAAGAAGTTATCTTTTTGTAACTTTCAAATCTAGAGTCCTATTTAGGACTCTGCATCCTATTTAGGACTCTGCATCCCTTTAAACGATAGATAATTCCTATAAAAAAATAAAATTTGCTTAATGAACAATATATAATAGTCAAGCTAAAACTTAAAACTAATTATGTTAAACCTAAGAATTACATAACTAAATATGAGAAACACATTTTGTATATAGCTATATACAAGTATATGTAAATATAGAAATAAACTAGTCTGGGATAGCTTATTTTAAGTGTACATGCTTTAAAGGAACACTTCACCTGTCAAGTGATAAAATCAACCGTTATATAGAAAGTAAAGAACTAAACTTTTAAGACTTTTCTTTTAATTAACTTTTTAAGCAAAGTTAATTAAAAGAAAAGTTTTTTAAAGTAATGTTTTATTGTTGGTTGCTGCTGTATTTCTAACACCTGAACAAATCTTATTAATAAAACTAACATTGTCTAAATAAATATTCACATGCTTTCTAGGTTATTTCTTAGATTATGTTTAATTTTTTTTTTTAATATTCCTTTCATTTACGCCGTATTAAAACAATAGACGAGTTTTTCTTCTGTAGTTGAATAATATGATAATTTTGATATTTCGATAAAAAAGTTATCTGAATTTATTATATTTGTAAATAATGATCATATTTTATGTATTTGCAATTTAAACTTTTGTTACAACAGTGTGCGGCTTTTAAAATGCTTTTAAAAAATAACTACTTCAAAAAAACACCACTTAAAAATATCTGTAAACATTATCAAACAAAAAAGTTTCTAGTGTAACGTAATTAGTGTAGACTAACATATAATTGCTCTTTACATACATAAAATGCTTTTTTTTCAACAATAGAAGCACAGAGGCAGTGCTTTAATCTTATGTAAAAATCTCTAACTTATTTTTGCATATACCCATTGTGACTTTAAAGATTATAACCCTTTAAAAGCATGTTAATTTACAAGTTTTAGTTTGCAGGGCAATGAATAATTTAAAGAGTCAGATTTTGGTATTCTGATAAACTTGACATAAAAATTTTTTTAAATGACAATGTTAAATATAAACTAACAAATAAACATAAAAACTGATTCTGATCATTAATAAAAATAAAGTTACCGGGCATTTCAAGATTTTGTTTAACCTTTCTTCACAGGACATTCCTTTCTTTGGACGGATCATTAAGTAAATATTTTTGATTTCAGGACAACCACGCAATAACTTTTCAATTAAAACCTTGCCAATAAAACCAGTTCCTCCTGTCAAAAATACACTCTTCCCAGCATAGTACTGAGGGATTGTAAGGTTTAAAAATGTGTCTGGAAAGTTCATGATAGTAATTTTAAATTACAAAACTTATCTTCTGTTTTTTTATTTTTTTTTAAACCTAAAAAAAAAAGTTTACATATATTTAGGTATGTATGTATGTATGTATGTATGTATGTATGTATGTATGTATGTATGTATGTATGTATGTATGTATGTATGTATGTATGTATGTAAGTTTGTATGTATGTATATGTATGTATATATATGTATGTATGTATGTATGTATGTATGTATGTATGTATGTATGTATGTATATACAAATATAAATATATTTATATATGTGTATATAAATATATATATATATATATATATATATATATATATATATATATATATATATATATATATATATATATATATATATATATATATATATATATATATATATATATACAACCCAGACCTGTTTTAGTACTGCTGAAGCAGTATGGATGCTCAAAAATTATTTTAATTATTTTATTTTTTATTAAAAATAAAATAAAAAAATTCGGTTTTAAATGCAGTAATTATATAAATAATTTTCAGTTTATTTTGGCTATTTTATTTTTTCTTTCGATCAGTAAAATGAATTAAAAAGAAATAGCTTTTTTATGCAATTACGCAACGTAATTGTTGTTCGGTTACTAACTGAACAATAGTTTTAAAAAAATGAAAGTCGTTATGAAACTTAATTTTAAAAAAATGTCTAGAAATTCTATAACAATAAAATATATAAAAAATTTGCTTTTTCAAAAGTTAGAAAGATTTTAAAATATCCATTCAGGGTAAAATTAACTTTTGTTTTTTGAAAATTAAGAGTTAATTGCTTTTCATAATAAATGAACTAAAAAATTTCATTTTTTAAATATAATAGATGTACGATTGAATTTGCAAAAAGACACACAGTTATTCCTGAAGAAAAATCTGGTCCACAGCTCAATAAAATTAGAAAAAATATAAAAAAATTTTAAAACATCGACTTTCAAATCAAATAAATATAAATTTAAAAATTGTGAACTTTCTTTATGTCACATTTAATCTCTCTGAAAATTCATATAAGCCATTCAAAAAACTAAACGATGAATTATTATATATTAATGTTAACTCAAATCATCCACCCCAAATTCTAAAACAAATTCCGATTTCAATTAATAACAGGCTAAACCAAAACCTCTCTAATGAAAATGTATTCAATTCCTCGAAATGAATATTTGAAGATGCCCTTAAAAAAAGTGGTTTTGAAAATTTTGAACAAAAATTTGACCCTGAAATAAAAAATACAAAAAAGCGAAATAGAACTAGAAATGTAATTTGGTTAAAGTATTATAAAAGGTCACAATAATGCTTTGTTAAACAAAAAAGAAATTCTAAATGCAAAAACTACATAAAATTGTAATTGTAAACAAAAAAAACAATTGTCCAATAAGTGGAAGTTGTTCAAAAGTTATCAAAAAATGTGGTATATAAATGTGTTGTTTCCTCTAAGAATGTACCTGATAAACAATATATTAGCATGACAGAGGGTGAATAGAAAAACATTTTACCAATCATTAGCAATCTTTTAGAAATAAAAAGTATTCAAAAGACACCATGCTGCCAAAATTTATATAGGAATTAAAAGATAAAAATATTGATGATTTTATACTGAATTGGTACATCCTTAAAATAGCGCCTGCATATAACAGTATTTCCAAAAAGTGTATACTATGCCTACAAGAAAAATTTGAAATAATTACACATGCAAACCAAGAATGTTTTTTAAACAAAAAATCAGAATTAATTTCTAAATGCAGACAAAAAAAATAAGTTTCTCCTAAAAAACTATAACAATAAATGAGCTCAAATAGTTACATTAAGATTCCCCCTTTTAGAAAATATTTTTCTAAAAAAAGCATAAGTAATCATTTCCAAAGAATTCTTTTTATAATAGTTTCAGCAAATTCCACAAATGCGTAAAAATTTACAGTAGTTAAGACATTTGCGACTTCCTGTAATTTAATTTTTGGTATAAATTGAAGTTTTATTAATTTGATCATTCATTTTAAAATTGATCATTCATTTTAAAGTTCTTTTAAGAACTTGAGCACTCTACTTTGTAGAATACATTTTAAAATTGTTTAAATATATATATATATATATATATATATATATATATATATATATATATATATATATATACATATATACATATATACATATATACATATATACATATATACATATATACATATATATATATATATACATATATATATATATATATATATATATATATATATATATACATATATATATATATATATATATATATATATATATATATATATATATATATATATATATATATATATATATATATATATATATATATATAAATAGTTAACAAAATAAAATTTTTACTACTTGCCTGAAGATTGTGATAACACATGAAACTCAGAGTTGCAAGATTAAATTATATTATAAACATTAGTATTTAGCTAATTCCTGATACTGCGGGTAACAGTAACATTTACTATATACCTCAAGTTTATCTATTAATCACTCTTTTAAGTATACGATATTATAAATGATAATATAAAAATATTTTCTTTATTCATATATATACACTTACATGTGTATATCAGTGGTGTACACTGGATTTTTAGATGTTTGAGTTTTGACACTTACAGGCATTGTGCAAACTCTAAACTTTTGTATGTTTATGCTTATATTAAAAAAGAATGTTTTGCAAAGAATTAGGGTGATTGGAGCTTAGGAACAAAAAAACCCTAATTTTTGGGCCCACCCTTAATGTGGGAGCAACGAGTTTATAAAATATTTTCTTTACTATTTTTATCTAAATTTATATTCATCAACAAATATATATATATATAATATTTTTCCACACAAAATACTTTATTTTGACAATTTGGCTTCAGCTCCTCCATGTTTTAAGTTAGATTGTTTAAGAAATGCGCTGAATACACTATAAACTAAAACTAAAATTAAAAATAAACAAACTATAAACTGGAAAGGGAAATAAAACTTAAAAAAAAAATTCAAAACTAAACTAAAAAAAATAAAACAAATTAATAAAAACTTTAAGGCATAATAAAATAATAAAATAAAACCAGAAAAAATAAAAGCATAAAATTAATGTTTTTATGTCAACAAAGAAAACCAAAAAAATTATCCGTTAGTAGGATTTGAACCCTCATTAAATGTCCTCATTAATAGTCACGCCTTTTTATTAACACAATTAAAGAACCTAAGCACCATATCAACGTGGTAATGTAAGAAAAATTATAAGCTTTAAACTTAATTAATTGAAATGCTTTTAAATTAAAATAATTAACTTAAAATAAGCTTGAACTATTAATAGTTCAAGCTTAATTATTAAGCATATAAGGCATGCAATCTCACATGTCTCCTGAAAAGGCTTGATATATATATTTTTATATACATCAGGGATGCGTCCCTGATGTATATAAAAATATATATATCGAAAAATATATATATCAGAATGAAGACCAAAAAGGACTACAGCTTAATATTTTAACATTTTCTTTGTCTTTGGTGTTTATAAGCTCTAAACATGTTGGTTGACTTATGATCTGCTATAAGAAAAAAAATTCATGAGATTTAATGACATGGAACATATTGTCTTCAAGCCATGAGTCTTTCTGCCGTGATACCAAAAGACTCTAGGTTCAAAAACTGATTGTTTCTCTGACTTAAAAGTCCTAACTTATTTCCCACTAGGATTTCTTAAGTTTTTTTTTATATTTCTTAGAGCTCCTGTATACCAAAAACTAGGAAAAAGTAATCTTTTTAAGACTTTCAAACTTGGAGTTTTTTTGGGACTCCATATTTCTGTATATATATATACATATATATATATATACATATATATATATATACATATATATATATATATATATATATATATATATATATTTATATATATATATATATATATATTTATATATATATATATATATTTATATATATATATATATATATCTATATATATATATATATATTTATATATATATATATATATATATATTTATATATATATATATATATATATATATATATATATATATATATATATATATATATATATATATATATATATATATATATATAACAATCACATTAGCGATGAAGTAATTCAGAAGCACTAAAACAAGTTAGCTATGAGTTTGAAAAAGCATTTATAAAAAGTTCATATTTTAGTCTTTTTTTAAATATTTCTAAAGAGGTTGAGTTTCACATGTTCATAGATAAACCATTCCAAATTCGAGGTGCAGTCATACAAAAAGAATTTGAGCTCAGAGAAGTTTTTTGTTGACGTGTAAGTTGACAACTATCTAATGATCTAGTATTTTGTTTTGAAGTTCGGACTTCAAGGAGTTCAAATAAATATGCAGGAGATTTATATTATAAAATTTTATACGTGATAACTGATATCTTATAGATTATTCTTTGATTTATTGGTAACCAATGAAGAGATTTCAGCAATATTTCTGAATTTAAATGAATAGGAGAATGGAAAACGATTTGAGATAAGCTTTTTTGAATTCGTTGGAGTTTTTAAATATTTTTTTGATAAGTACCAGATAAAAGACTGTTACAATAGCCAAGCTGATAGTTAACAATGTCACAAGCAATTGTATTTGCAGCTTCTTTAGTCACACATGGACGAATGTGGGGAAGTGCAAGGTAATTGCAGGATTTAATAGTGTTGTTTATGTGCTTGTCCATAGAGAGCAATAAATCTAGGGACACCAAGGATTTTTACTGAATTTATTGTAGTTAGTGTTGTTCCAGAAAAAACATTTTTTGAATCATTTTTATGTTTGCTAATTTGTTTTCTAGATCCATATATATGTGTGTGTATATGTATATGTATATGTACATGTATATATATATATATATATATATATATATATATATATATATATATATATATATATATATATATATTTTTATGTTAGAAAAATTATTACCTTGTACCTTGCTTATAATTCTACAAGAAAAACACAATTGATAATCAGATAGAAAAAATAATAATTTATCGATGAATTGAATTATACAGTTCTTAATAGAAAAAACAGAGTAATAGTTTGAAGACATCATAATGAGAAGTTACATAATCAATTCATTATACTTCGGTTACAAGGTGGAGGAGGTTCAGTTGGGATCTGGGGTTGTATCACATATGATTGACCAGGACTATGCTACTTGTACACTTATAGAATGGACCAATACAGGTACGTTAAGATGCTTGAAAATTATTTTATTCCAATATGAGACCTAATTTTTAAAGGTGTGCCTGAATGGATGTTTCAGCAAGTTAATGGTCCTTGTCACTAAGCAAAAGCAATAATGGCTTGGTTTAAAGAAAACAAAATCAATGTAATCCTGTGGCCAGCTATATTGTCAGATTTAAAAGAGTTATATGATGATTTATATATTATATGATGTGTGCGTGTGTCAGTTGGCAGAAAGCTAGATCTACTGCTTTTAGTATAGGAAATGGTGTGCAACATGGCAGTATTTTAGCACTGTTACTATTTAGGCTTTACATTAGTATTTTAGTATTTCAAATTTCTAATATGTCATTTTCATTTCCAAAATTGAGTTTAACAGGTTGCAAACTGGAATTTACTGACAGCTTCAAATACCTTGGTCATATTGTGAAAACTGACCTATCAGATGATATGGATATAAAACAAGAGATAAAAAAATCTATATACTTAAACAAATATGTTAACAATTCGCTTTTTACAGGTGTTCTTCAAGCTTAGTTAAAGTAAAATGATTCAATCAAATTGCATATGTTTAAATAAGATTTCCCTGTGAAACAGTTTTAACACCAGAACATTATCACTATAATATTGCTATAATAAATCCACAAATTTTTAAATATAAAAAATATTGCAGCCTTACTCGAATGTTTTTAGAATTACGGCTCCAAAATTTTGATACTATTTTGTCTAACTATAAGATCAATTTAAAGAAACAGCTTGTCTTGTGTGGAAAAAAGAAATTTCACTGGTTCAGTTAACTAAGTGTTAAAACTGTCTGAGTGATGGGTTGTTGTGTACTTTTTATTTACTTTTTATTTAATGGTATATATATATATATATATATATATATATATATATATATATATATATATATATATATATATATATATATATATATATATATATATATATATATATATATATATATATATATATATATATATATATATATATATATATAGGGTTAGGACTATTGTAATCGTAATTGTAAAAATTAAATACAATTACACATTACAATACAATAATATTGTATTGCAATATTACAAAAATAATAAAAAAAATTTATTTCGATATTGTATTGCTGTGATGAAAATTAATTACAATAAGTATTGTATTGTTTTTTTTCTAACAATACAATTCGAGAACTATTGTACTAAACAATACAATACAATTCGAGAACTATTGTATTGTATTGCTTTAATGAAATAAAATTACAATAACTATTGTATTGTTTTGATGAAAACAATTACAATAACTATTGTAGTATATTACTTTACATTAAAGTAGAAAAGCTAATGTATTTTAATGTACTTATACTCATCTCTGACGAACTTACTATTATTTTTGCAATTTTTTATTTAGATTTTGCATCACCTATCTTGTTATGTATTTCTAAGCTCTAAATGGCCGCAAAATATTGCCTGTCTGATGATAGCCTTACTATTATGAAAAATAACATTCATAAATTATTTTATTTAACCCTTTTATTTTTTCCTCTTGATTTTAATGCTGCAAAGGAACTTAAAATATATATGAAAACTAACTTTAGTAACACAAACAGTTAAACATAATAATTCTTCTTAAATAAAAATGTTAATTTCTTTTATTACAATAACAATATATTGTTATTGTATTACAAAGACGAATTACAATACAATATTTATTGTTATTGTAGTGGGTCATTACAATACTTTTTTTTCCAGATATTGTTATTGTTTTATAAAGATGAATTGCAATACAATATTTATTGTCATTGTATTACAGAATTACAATAGTTATAAATCACAAGTATTGTTATTGTTTCTAAATTAAGTTAATACAATAACAATAATTATTGTTACTGTTATTGTTTTCATTACAATTACAATAGTACTAACCCTATATATATATATATATATATAAATATATATATATATATATATATATATATATATATATATATATATATATATATATATATATATATATATATATATATATATATATATATATATATATATATATATATATATATACCATTAAATAAAAAGTAAATAAAAAGTACACAACAACCCATCACTCAGACAGTTTTAACACTTAGTTAACTGAACCAGTGAAATTTCTTTTTTGCACACAAGACAAGCTGTTTCTTTAAATTGATCTTATAGTTAGACAAAATAGTATCAAAATTTTGGAGCCGTAATTCTAAAAACATTCGAGTAAGGCTGCAATATTTTTTATATTTAAAAATTTGTGCATTTATTATAGCAATATTATAGTGATAATGTTCTGGTGTTAAAACTGTTTCACAGGGAAATCTTATTTAAACATATGCAATTTGATTGAATCATTTTACTTTAACTAAGCTTGAAGAACACCTGTAAAAGCGAATTGTTAACATATTTGTTTAAGTATATAGATTTTTTTATCTCTTGTTTTATATCCATATCATCTGATAGGTCAGTTTTCACAATATGACCAAGGTATTTGAAGCTGTCAGTAAATTCCAGTTTGCAACCTGTTAAACTCAATTTTGGAAATGAAAATGACATATTAGAAATTTGAAATACTAAAATACTAATGTAAAGCCTAAATAGTAACAGTGCTAAAATACTGCCATGTTGCACACCATTTCCTATACTAAAAGCAGTAGATCTAGCTTTCTGCCAACTGACACACGCACACATCATATAATATATAAATCATCATATAACTCTTTTAAATCTGACAATATAGCTGGCCACAGGATTACATTGATTTTGTTTTCTTTAAACCAAGCCATTATTGCTTTTGCTTAGTGACAAGGACCATTAACTTGCTGAAACATCCATTCAGGCACACCTTTAAAAATTAGGTCTCATATTGGAATAAAATAATTTTCAAGCATCTTAACGTACCTGTATTGGTCCATTCTACAAGTGTACAAGTAGCATAGTCCTGGTCAATCATATGTGATACAACCCCAGATCCCAACTGAACCTCCTCCACCTTGTAACCGAAGTATAATGAATTGATTATGTAACTTCTCATTATGATGTCTTCAAACTATTACTCTGTTTTTTCTATTAAGAACTGTATAATTCAATTCATCGATAAATTATTATTTTTTCTATCTGATTATCACTCATCTTGAGAATTTTCTTTCAAAATTGTAGCCGTTTGAGCTAACCTGATTGTTTAGGCATTGGTTTTTTAGCAGCAATATATGATCATAGTTTACGAATAATTAATCTTTTATTTGCTGTGTGTCTTGAGATGTCATTTTTAAGAGATGTTTTTCTGGGTTTGCCGGATCTGATTTTATCTTATGTGCTACCTTTTTATTTCCACTTAGCTATTGTTTTAGTGACAAATGACTGTGATACGTACTTGAGAATCAATTGTGTTTTTCTTGTAGAATTATAAGCAAGGTACAAGGTAATAATTTTTCTAACATAAAAAAGTACCTAATAGATTGGGATTATTTGACAACAAACTAATTAGGCTAAATTTAGAATAATTTTCTTGAAACTTCTCAATTAATTTTTATTTTTATTTCAAGAGCTATATATTTAAATTGCATAGAGGAATCATTAGTAAAAAGGGATCATAAGGCAAATGTTATAGCATTAAAAAAACTTCTTTAAAAATTTAAAAAAAAACTGACATATTAGATAACCAAGTGCGTAATGCAGAAGTCATGATAACGGATCGTCCATAAATTACATAACGCAAAACTTATTTATTTTATTTTGCTCTTTTGCGCAGCGGTTTTTCCTGGACTTGAAAGGTTGTTTATATACTTAGTTGTATTAAAGACTCTGCCCAGGAAAACTTTTAATCCTTTGTCTTTTGTCTATAAGTTTAATTTTGCGTTACGTAATTTATGGACGATCCCTAACAAATTTTTTTGATCAGCACAACATTTAAGAATTGAAAAAAGATTCCATCTTTATTAGAAACAGACCTTAAAGATTTGGACAATTTCATTGATACTTGGGAAATTTATGTTAGATTTTTGACAAAACAAGAACTCAAATCATGGAAATAAGGAATATTTCACAATAACAATCTAAAGAAATTCAGTATACTGATTTTTTTTTCAAGTCTTCTATTAAATACATTAGGTACAGATTTCCTCTTAATTATATTTTTGATTTTTAATTCTGTTTGGGTTAATGTTTTAGACCATGCAAACTCTAAGTGGGAACATGTTCAATATTTTTATTACTTGATGGTGTCAAACCTGGTGAAGTGTATGAGAAGTTTAGTTAATATCAGATCTTAAATGACAATGATTTTGAAGGTAATGCTTTTGAAAAAGTTTTTTTGTATAAATATTTTTCATTTTTTTCCAAAAAAAACTAGATTTAAGTTGCTATTTTAAAATTTAATTGAGTGCAAAATATATTAGTACAGTACAAACCTAAACACACACACAGAGAAAAAATAAAGAATAATAAAAAAAAAGATTGGTAACAACAATAATATAAAAAATTTTAAAAAAATGCAACATAACTTAAATTATGATTAAGGATTGATTTTTTTTGTTTACAAAATATGATTTTTTTGGCACAGTCACTGATTTTTTTGTATTGAATGAGATTATATTTCAACTATACACATGGCTAACAACTTATCAACTTTATAATATATGTTATTCTACACTACAGTACTTGTTTTGTTTTGGTAAAGCAGAACTTTAGTAATATAAATGAAAATAAATATTACATAATAATAATATAAAATTATAATAGAATCAGTTAAAAAAAAAGACCTTTTTCTTTCCATTTCAAACACAGATATGCAGTGCAAAGAGATTTCTTTTATTCTTAAAGTCGTTTGGTGTGAAAAACTGTGTATTACTTCAACATTAATGACATTATATTCAAACTTTCTATCAAATTAGTAAAGATGTTAATGAACAAATGGATAGTTAATGTAAAAGCCTAAAGAAAAGGCTGAAGATTTTTTTTTAAAAAGATTATTTTATAAATTTTCAGGGCCCTGTAAACAAATCTCATTATGCATACATATTAACTATATATAACTAAGTAAACTATCAAAGCACGAAATTTTAAAATGAAAACTTGAAAAAGCTTTTAAAAAAAATCCTATTTGATAGGATTTATCCCTATCTAATGTAAACTCAGCATATGGTGTAACCAACAATAATTCTTCGATATCTCAAAATCAATGACAAAAATCACATCAATAAGTATTAATAGTAATGATTTTAATTTCGGAATTATTAAACAGATAAAACATTTTTATTTCCAGTTTTCATTCATTTTCAATTTGGCTTACATTTAAACACATAAATATCTTTTAATATCATTTTACCCTAATGGTTTTATAAAGTTTTTAATTTAAATGTTTAATACAACTTCTTAATATGCCAAAGAACAGATAACTACAATAAGATATACAGTACAATATAACATACAATATTATACTTAAAAAACTAGCAAAAAAATTTCTAAAAAACTCCCACCTATATTATAATCTTAACGTTACAAGCATATACTTTTAATGAGTATAAAATCAAAATAAGTATCTAATATGTAATTTTTTTAACAAATAAACAGATAGCTCACACAAAAAACAAAAGCACAAAAGCACAAAAAAAAAACTCTCATAAAAAGGTGTTAAGAGGAGTAGCTTGCATGGTTTGCCATCTTTGTTTTAGGAGAGCATTTCTCCGCTCTTGCACTCATATATATATATATATATATATATATATATATATATATATATATATATATATATAATATATATATA
>NC_088921.1:49740000-49745000 GCF_038396675.1 Hydra vulgaris
TATATATATGTGTGTATGTATATATATATGTGTGTGTGTGTATATATATATATATATATATATATATATATATATATATATATATATATATATATATATATATATATATATCTATATATATATATATATATGTATATATATATACACATGCAGCATTATATAACATATATAACTATACTAACATCCAATGTATACAGCTTATGGTAAAAAAAAGCTCTTAACTACTCTATGTGTTTAAATGTATACTTAATTAAGTATACTTGATATATACCATTTGAATAATTGAGGAAATTAATTAAATTTTATTGTTTTTTAAAAAACTACAAAAACTCATCTTCATCAACAACAATATTTTATGAGTTATAGTTTGGGCAGGCAATCTATCAATTAAAAAAAAATATTTAAGTTTTTGAACTTTTTTATTTATTCTACCTATTTAAGTCAGTTGATTTATGTACACTCCTCACAAGTTCTACTTATTTCAGTCAATGTATGTACACTACACCAATACCTAAACGATCCCAGTCAATAAAACAGGGGGAAAAAAATAATAATAAAATTGAATAATAAAAACAGTATAAAACATTAAAAAAACAACAATATACACATTCTGTATTAAAAAAAAAGTCAAGTAATTTATAAAACTTCTGTATTCATTTACAATTAATTAAATGGCTTTAAAACAACACAGAATTGTTGGGCAAAAATTCTAAATTTATTTCTTACTTATCAAATATAAGTTGGAACTACGAGTTTCTTTGGTTTTTACAACTGAAGAGTATTAAATCATTTTTCCAGATCACCTTTGTATTGGTATTGATTGTTTTGTACCGTTTAGAACAGTATATCCTAAAAAAAAAGTCTTTTTTATTTAAAGTATATTTATAAACTGTTAGTAGTCCGGTCAAAATAGTCTAAAAAGTAGTGGTAGGTTTACAATAATTTGCATAGAACTGAGAATAGTTATCTTTCTGATCTTGGGTAAAAACAATAGAATATTTCATAGTTTTAAACAGTATTAACTTAAAATTAAGTTTTTGCAATTGTAGTATAATAAAAAAAGAAATTTAAATTTGTTTAGTTTAACCTTTTTTTTTTTTATTGTAGAATTTTTTTGAAAGCATATTTTTATGACCTCCATTAATAAGTATAATTAACAAATATTTCTGCATGATTTTTTAAACAAAGTTTTATTTTAAACAAAGTTATCAAGACTCAAAGTATTTTATCACTGTATACCAAATAATGCGTGTTCAGTTAGTCTTAGATGATATTTTATCTGACTTTTATATTACATTCTTTTGCAGAGGCTATGTGTGGCTATTGAACAATGTTTCTAATTACGATTTGTACTGTTTAATACTTTTTTAAAAATTAGCAAACTTGCTATAGCGGAATTTTAGTGGACCTATAAAGATATTTAGAGTGATTTAATGTAGTTTTTCTGATTAGTTACTTAGTGGCCATTAGAGGCAGCTGCCAAAAGTGACTAGTTGATGTCTAGCCAATATTTCACATGTTGAGAAGTTAGCAGCCGGTCATTTACAGCGGATGCCACTAATGGTCTATTAATTGGTTTAAAATGCCTATATGCTACTTCAAATCCACTACATAAATATTTTCTGGGATATTTTTATTTTGTAATAAGCCTTATTGTTGGTTGTGGAATGAAGGTTTTAGTTGATTCAAATGTTGATAGAAATGGCAGTTTTCTTGAATACCTGAATTGTCAGAAATCTGTGACAATTTATGTGCAGTGCCATAAATGTGTTCTTGGAAGAGTATTAATGCCACATTTAAAAAAACAGTAAAATATGGATCAAGCCTGTACATCTGAAAATTAGTCTACCTTGTAACTGAGCTTTAAAAAAATATTGTTTATTATATAACAATTTTTGCATGAAAAAAGTATTGTTTCTTTTGCAGCAAAATTTTCGAGTCGATTTTTAAGTTTGCTTAGATTTGGTTTGGTGCACACATTGAGAATGAATATGATCTAGTTGCTGCTGAGGCAAAGTACCATAGGGGTTGTTTAATTCCTACTTAAGACTTAATTCCATTGGAGGTCAAATCAATTGTCCCCAGGATGTATCTACAAATAATGTGATGGTAAATATTTACATACATTAAAAATAGTGGCAATTGGCAGTTTTTATTAGAAGAATTAAAAAGCAAAAATCTATGTTAAGATAACAGAATATTGAATATACTATTGAAGTTGAATTATGGTAGTAAAGTTAATATCACTAAAGCAACCCAACAGATTTAACTTAACATGTTGTAATTTTTACTTATTTTTTTGACAATCATTGCAACTATCATATTCTTAAGGAAAAACGATTTTCGAATTCTAAAAATTGTGACAACAAGCATTTGAAAAGACATCTAATCATTAGTATTTAATAATACCAATTATCCCTTGCCCAGTTAAAAATTTGAAGATATTAACGATGATATTCCAAAGTAATTAACTTTTTTTTATGGAGCAAGTAATTCTTAAAAATAAATGATCTAAATTTGAATATTTGAAATTAGTGTGTACAAGTATCAGCCACATTATTATATCTGCTGTTAGGCCTAGATCTCTTTTAAATTGAAATTACAAATAGGTTTTTCTCCTTCAACAGTTTGGTTTTTTTGGTTTATGGGCATCCTACAATAATATCAAAACACTGATATATGAGGCATCAGCATCCACCTTTTGCTCTACCACCACACACAGGTACATTTATTTAATATGTTGCAGACAATTTTGATATTAATGTGAAGACTTAAAACAGTAATAACAGGCTTCACATAATGGTCATCATTCAAATTGTTACCAGGAAAAGTTCAGTTATACATGCAAATTACATACCACAAATAAATAACATAATTTCATATCATGACATCAAAAGTGGAGAAGATAATTAAATATGTGAAACATTACTGTATCAGTTTAATTAAAAACTAAAAGAATTTGAAGGAGTACCTACAGCAAACTTATAGATTTAATATTGTATTATGGTGGCGATCGCAAAGGAGTTTTTAGGAGTTGAACACATGGGAGATCGGAGAGCTTATTTAAACAGGATTAAAGAAATGCTTCCTTATTTCCATGCATCAGGGCATTTTCTTTATGCCAAGTCTGTGCACTTGTATTTGCAGGATATGCTATATTTAGTGTAGTTAATTAACTGTAGTGTTCATCTGGGATTTATTTTTGTTTAATCTATTTTTATTATAAAGCTTACCATTTATGGGAAAAAATATGAAAAATCATCTTTTTTTACCTTTGATCTTGATTAAGTTTTTTTTTGCAGATGTGGGATTGGTGGGGACTATTAATATTTTATTTGTAATAACCTTCCCAAGTTGTGTACTAACTTTCAGCTCTACACAAATTATTGTAAATTAAAATGTTTATTTTGACAGGGTTATAGTTCAAAAAGTATTTTAATGAAAAAGGTGGTCCTACACTATAACCAATTTACATAAAAAAAGCATAGATTAGATATGCATCTAAATGTAAAAAAGCCTTATTTATGCACCACAAAAATATGGAACCCAAACTTGTTGAAGGCAGTTGAACTTTTAAGATTTTTAGTTACAAAAATAAAGAAAATTTTATTGAATAACTAGAACTTATATGGGAATAAAAGGTGTTGACATAATTAAATTTTTTTAAAAATAAGTCATTCCATATAAAACATAAATAATTGTAGTCTAATATTTTCTTTATTTGTTACGTTGAATTTAGATCTAAATAGAGTGATCTAACGATCAGACATAAAATGATGGTATAATAAAGCTGTTCAAGATAAATCATGATAAAAACTGTTAAAAAAACAATTGTAATTGAATACATTTCTAAATCAAAAATCACTAGCTTTTAGATGCAATATTATTACCAAATAATGAAATCATTGAGTAGCTAAACTTTTCAAGTGTTTTGACTTAGTGCTTTTGACTGTACTGTGTGAATACAATTTAACTTTTTTCATTGAAACATTTTCTATATTAGTATAATTGTATAAATTTAATGTATATACTTATTTAACTCAAACTAATATCTCATATCAGTCAAAGTTCAACTTAATGGGAATTCACTTTAGTCGAACATTCATTCGAGTAAAGCAAATTCTATGGATTGCTTTAGTCGAACAAATGAAAAATATGGACCATTGAAAATGTTTTGACTAAATTCAAAACTTTTTCCATGGAAACATGGTTTCTATGGAGATTCGAGTTATCGGGAATCAACATTTTGTTTTTTTGTTTGTTTAATAATAAAAATCTACATTAAGTAAAATTGCATATCTTTTTGTTTAAAAATGGTAAGTTATTTTATGTTTTACTAATCAAATTTGAGTAATATACTTGAAAACACAAGTTTCAACAAGTAAATAAATTTGTATTTTATATACATAATAGATGTAATCCACAAACAGTAATCTGTCTTTTGCAACTTATCTTGATACTATCCCAGGTAGTAGTTTATCAATTTTGTTTTTGAAATATTTTATTTTTGCAACCATTAAATACACCTTTTTAATTTTTTTTCCTATGCAACTGAACCTGATTAAAACTGGCATTATTCTAAGTGTCTTTTTTTGTTTTTATAAATTTATTATATTATGTATTTTTTTGAATTGTTTTTTGAAAGTAATGAGGAAAATTTGTGGGTTTCGTTCAACTATTGGAAATATAACCAATTTTATGATACTACAATAATTTTATTTAATATACTTTGACTAAATGATAACATTTGTTGAATTGCAATTTAGAGTCTAATTTGAACCTTGATGCATCACTGAGTTCCCTATAGGTGTCAGTTTTCCGTAACCAAATCTGACTAATTTTTTTAATAGGTTGATCTTAAGTGAGTGTGCATCTTTGTACATATATGTATATATGTATAAATATATAAATATAGTATATATCAGCCCTCGGAATTAGGATAAATGAAATCATTAATAATTTACCGACCTAAATATTTTAGAGGTTGGTCAGCATAAAAA
>NC_088921.1:49747500-49755000 GCF_038396675.1 Hydra vulgaris
GATCAGATTCAAGATCGGCTGCCTGCTCTAAGAGATCGAAAAAAGATGATATTTTGTCAAGACAGGAGTATAAAGTTAAGTCATCAGCAAAAAATGCTACTTTAGATGTAAGGTTGTCGGGTATATCATTAATGTAGATAAGAAACAAAGCAGGACCAAGGGTAGAACCTTGAGGTACCCTAGAAGTTACTGGAAATAAAAAAGAGTGTTGGCCTTCGAGGAAATCTTTAATAAAGCGGTTAGAAAGAAACAATATGATTATCTCAAAAACTTTCCCAGTTATACCATATGAAACAAGCTTATGGAGAGGACCTGCATGACAAATTTTGTCAAAAGCCTTAGATATGTCAAGAGCAATTGTCCTAGCCTCTCCGCCTCCATCTAATGCACAATAAAATTTTTCAGTCACAGCAGTTAGTAAATCAGCCATAGAGCGAGAAGATCGAAAATCATATTGATTGTCTGACAGTAAGTTATTTGACTCAAGATGGGATGTTAGAAATTTGTTTATCAAAGACTTGAAGACCTTGCTAATAACAGAAAGAAAGCTGATTGGGCCATAATTGGAGGGGTCAGAATGTTCATCAAAGTTTTTGAAAATTGGAAAAACAAGTCTCAGTCAAGTACTTATATAATAGTTTTGAGAGAATTGAAGAGAGTTCTGGAGAACAATTTTGTAAGACTATGACAGGAATGTTGTCTGGACCACAAGCCATAGAAAAGTTTAATTGAGATGACTTTAGCAACGGAAGCTGGAGTGATTTGAATGTCTAACAATGAGTTAACCTGTTGAATTAGAATGGAAAAAAGAGTATGGCAGTTTGTTGTCAAGAGAACTGTTTTTCCAGAAAAGATGAAAAAAATGATTACAATTAAACATGGTTTTCACTCTCTTGTGCAACTGCACAAGAGAGTGAAAACCATGGAGTAGAATAAGGCTTGACTTGGAACCGACTAGAAGGATTAAAAGTTTCCATTCCTGCCTGAATCCAGAAGGTTACATAGAATTCATTTTTCAACTGAAAAGGAAAAGACATTAGTTCAAGGACCGTTACGTAGAAAATCATGAAAAGAATCCCAGTCAGCTTTAGAATAGTATTAAGTAGTGCAATGATATGGTGAATCCAAAAAGGAAGTATGAGATAAAAGATTTAAAGAGATCATTGCATGGTCAGAACCATTTAAGGGAGAAAAAGGAGAAACTGAACACAAGATCAGAGACCAGACATAATTCAAGGAGTGAAGGTAAATGATTAGGGTTGTCAGGAAAACGAGTCACAAAGTTAACTATCTAAGTAAGAGATTGAGAAATGCAGTATTTATAGGCATTAGTGCAAGCAGGGTCAGTGACATTAGAGAAAAGCCATTCAGTGTGATGAGCATTGAAGTCACCAATAACAATAATATTGGCAGTGGGGTAAAGAGAGAGAGCATGGTCAATTTGATCAGAAATTATATCTAAAAGAGTCTTGGGAAGAAGGAGAATGATAAAGAACAAATAGAAAGTTGATAGAGTGAAGAGGTGCTAAGCAGAAACACATAAAAGAATGGTCAAAGGATTTGATCCTGATTTTACAACAAATAATTGAATTAATGTGTATGTATACCCCAAGCCAAGCATGTAACTATTGGAGTCTTTGCAAATCAAAGGATAGTACCCATCAATACTGTGATCAGAAGTAGGAATAGCAGAATTCGAAAAAATCTCACTAGACTAAATCTGATGAATTTGGAATATGTAAGATTCAACTGATGGAAGGATACTTTGCAAACCACGAATATTAGTAAAAGATATATTAAAACAGTTAGGTGGTGGGGATGATTTTTTTCGTTTAGTATTTTGGGTTACTTTTGGCATGATTTAGGTTTAAAGAGAACTTGACTCATTCATAGATAGACCACAGCCTCATAAGCAATGAGCTCTTTCGGTCCTGTTAATTAACCATTAGAAGTTGTAACATAGGGCTCCTTATGTGGCCTTGGCAATGCGCACCAAACACATTAACAGGGACATCATTTAAACTCCTTCTAGCCTTAGCTTAGAAAGCTAATCCAACAAGGCAGCAGGACATGGAAAAGATTGCACTGGGTTACATGTTACCAGTAGCAGGGCGATCATGAAGACCACACACTTGACCTGATGTTATGTCAAAAGTTTGACCAGTATGAGATAAAGAGTTGTGTAAATCATTGAGTTTATGCACTACTAACTCTTCTTGTGTTTCTTTGTAACATATGAAGAGATGCAATGGTGTGGATGAATAGTGATGCAAAATTTTGATTGTCGCAAATTTAATTGTCAAAAATGTAAAAAAGGAATAGTGTCGCAAATTGTTGCATTATTGATTGTCGAATCACAGAATAAGAAATAGTTTTGCAAATGAATTTAATAAATAGTGTCGAAAACAAAAAAAGGAGTAGTGTTGCAAATAAATTTAATGAATAGTGTCGAAAACAAAAAAATTTTAGCTAAAGATTAGCTGCAAAAAGATTTTCCTTTTTGCAGCTAATCTTTGGCAACATTATTCAATAAAAAGTTATTCAAGTTTATGTTAGTTTTATTCAATCTAAAAGTATAAACAAAATCATGATTAATAATCAACAAATCATCAAGTTATCAAACAAGTTAAATATTAAACAATTAACAAATTTATAAACAATTGAGTATTTTTTTTAAATTAATAAAAAAGAAAGTAAAGTACTAAACCTAAGATATATAAATTAAAAATTTATTAAAAAATGTCATCCTGATGACATTTATTTAAAATAAGTTATAAACAGATGAAAACAAACTTGGATGTATTTTTTAAATAAAAGTAGGAAAGTGATAATCTTCAATAATTTAGATCTTCCTATATTTATGAACGGTGATGTACTCGATGAGTCACCTACTCTTCATCTTCTAGGATTAACTCTTCCAATCTTTCTTGGAAACCATGTATCAAATCGGTTGCAAAATTAGCATCTGCTAAGGTTGCATCTCTTTATCGAGCTCGCCACTTTCTTACTCTGGATTCTATTCTCTATCTCTATAAATCTCAAATCCGGCCTTGTATGGAATACTGTTGCCATATCTGGGGCGGATCTTCTAATGATGCCCTTTCTCTTTTAGACAAGGTGAAAAAACACATTGTAAACATAGTTGGACCTGCTCTTGCAGCCAACCTTCAACCATTATCACATCGTCATAATGTTGCTTCTCTTTCTCTTTTCTACAAATACTATAATGGACACTGCTCTAAAGAGCTAGCGTCTCTTGTGCCATCTACTAAAATTCATTCTCGTGTTACTCGTCATTCAATTAAGTGTCATCCTTTTTCTGTGACTGTTCCTAAGTGCTCCAAAAACGCTTATTCGTCTAGTTTTTTTCCTCGAACATCAGTTCTTTGGAATTCGCTTTCTTCATCTTGCTTTCCTGATTCATATAATTTGCAATCTTTTAAATTGTCCGTCAATCGTTATCTTGCTCTACAATCTTCATCTTTTCTCTTACAGTAACTTCCAACTTTTATTAGTGGCTGCTTGCAGCCTTGTTGGAAGCGAAGATGTTTAAAAAAAAAAAAAAAAATTACCCATTTCAATTTTTTTGTAAGTCTCCAGTCGTATTAAAAGTGTCAACTTTTTTTTAAACAACTCAGACTAAAAAAAAGGGTAAAACTCAATCTAATTGTATAAGTTGTTAACCTTCTAAGTGGAAGTATAATGGTGAAACAACATATTTCTAAATATTTACAAAATTTTTCATAAAATTTGATTTAAAAAAAGCTTATTTAATTTTAAATGTATTTTCTAATGTTTATTTTTAAAACAAGAATAATTTGTCTTAACAATATATCATTAGAAAATAGAGTTTAATTTCTGTGGCACTCTAAACCCATGCATAGATATCATACTCATCTTTAACATGGTGCCTTAAATGTTCATTATATGCTAGAGAGAACTTTTTTTTTAATATTTAGACCTAGTGCAGCACTGGTATGGAGCAGGAAAAAGGAATATGGGAGAAGGGAGGAGGAAGAAGGCAATATTATTTCAAATTCCCAGTTTTCGTAAAAACGCTTAATAAAATTTATTCCTGGCAAACATCCTGAATATATATATATATATAATATATATATATATATATATATATATATATATATATATATATATATATATGTATATGTATATATATGTATATGTATATATATGTATATATATATAAATATATATATATAATGATACAACCCTCGGAATTAGGGTTGGCATTCGGCAATGGCGACCTAACTGCCGACCTAACTGCCGACCTTTGAGTGTTTGAGCTCGGCAAAATATTGCCGACCTCGTTTCTATATTTTATGGTAAGACCTTTGTATCAGATTTTTTTGCCGACCTGATGCCGACCTCCAAAATATTGAGGCTGGCAAGTTATTGCCAACCTCATTTTTCCTAATTCCGAGGTTTGTATATATATCATTATATATATTTGTGTGCATATATATATATATATATATATATATATATATATATATATATATATATATATATATATATATATATTATATATATATATATATATATATATATATATATATATATTAGGGTGTGTCATACTATGGTCAAAATTTAAAAATTCATACTTATCAGTGGCATTTTTAAGAAAAGGGTGAGGTTTAACATATTAAATTCAGAACTATCAAAAAATTTGAATTTAAATGAGTTTAAGCTTCCAGGGAACTGCCTTGAAAATTGCCAAAAATTGTAAATTTTTGATATTTTCATATTTTCAGGGTTAATTTCAATATTTTAGTATTAAATCTGCTTTACAACAACCTTATCAAAATAAATTATAGCAGGATAAACAAAATTCGTTTAATAGTTATACTGTTTCAGAAATTTTGGTTTACAAAACACTTAAAAATTAGTATTTTTGCAAAGTTTTGTATGTATTTAACTTATACATTCTATTTGATGAATGGCTACACACAAAACTTTATTTAAAAGTATTTTGCTTTAATATTTGTTATGCAAATTATATATATATATATATATATATATATATATAGATATATATATATATATATATATATATATATATATATATATATATATATATATATATATATATTTACATATATATATATTTATATTTACATATATATATGTATATATATATATATATATATATATATATATATATATATATATATATATATATATATATATATATATATATATATATATATATATATATATATATATATATATATATTTATAATATATATTTATGTCTTTCTAATTTTAAAAGTTACTAGATAAAAAATAATATTAAAATTAAAATGGCTACTGGAACAAGATGGAAAAATAGTTCTTGTCTACGTCAATATTTGGGATCTGGAAAAGAGTTGCCAACAGCTGAACTGCCAACAATGAGAGATGTCCTAAGATATGGTATTCTTTTAAGAGAAACAAGTAAACTAAACAGAAGAAACTATAGCAATTCTGAGTTGATCCAGGATATTTATAATAAACTTTCAGAAAAATGGCAAATGGCCAGTGTTTTATTTGTGCCTCCCGTAACTTGTTTAAAGCATAATTTGGTAACAAGACTTATAGACGCATGGAACAAAGCTAATCTAATTTCTCAAAACAAAGCAAGTAAAGTTAGAAAACAAAAGTTTAATTTCATTATTGACAAACTGTTTGACTTGGTGGCGTGTAACTGTAAAATAGTTCTTTGTTCTGAGCAATGCTGTCCTCCTGACTGTAAATTTGGTGCCCACATTACCTGTATCTGTCCTAGGGAGAGAAAAATACCAATTATTGAACTGGTTTATATAAAAGGTATGAGTGACCATACCACAATCATTTTAAAAGTGTTAGTAAAGCTGAAAATCAAATTTAATAATATTTTACTGATCTCTTTGATTATTTTAAAAAGAAAACTTTATTTTAATTTGTCTAGTTGTAAGCAAAATGTTGCTACCTTTTTTTTAGCCCAACGAGAAAAGATTGGATCTTTTAGTTCATATCAACTTGGACCTGCTGATTTGATGGAGTCCAAAAGGTTCAAAAAAGTACAAAGTTGCAAACGAAGAAGAGAAGAAGAAAAACAAACGAGAGAAAAAAAACACACAACGCAAGAAGAAAATAATACTCAAAATGAACAAGATAACGAACATGATAATTATAAAGAGTTTGAATCTGAGGAAAATGAGATTTTTTCTATTTAAAAGTCTTGTACAAAATATTTAAAAAACCTAGAAATTATGAAGATATCTCTAATATTGCATTAGCCAGTATTCGATATGGTGTTGGTTTAAGAGCAACTGCAGTCATAGCTACTGCAGCATGGGTAGATGGAGGACTTGTATCCCAAAGTGACACTAGATTAATAATAGATCACAGTAAAGTTCGGAGAGCTAGGGATAAAGTAATGAATGAAGTTGCTATTCAGTTTGATGATTATTACAATAAAGAGATTATTTACTGCATATTTTTTGATGGGCGAAAAGATCTTACTAAAGTATTTTTAACTGTAGATGGATCAGACAGACAGTATCCGGCTAAAGTTAAAGAAGAACATTACACTATTTGTTCTGGTGATGGTAAGTATTTATTTCATTTCACTCCAGCTAAAGAAGCAAAAAAGTACCACGCTGAAATTATAGCAGATAAGATTATTGAGTATACTGCAATGAGGAACATTAATGTACACTTAAAAGCAATTGGTGGAGGCTCTACCAATGTAAACACTGGTTGTGATGGAGGAGTAATGCACTTTATGGAGCTGAAATTAGGGCGAAAGTTAAATTGGATTGTATGTGCTCTACACATTAATGAATTACCACTCAAACGTCTAATTAAATTGTTAGATGGAGAATCTAAAAGTGGTAAAAAATGGAGTGGACCCATTGGAAGCTTACTTGATGAAGCAACCAATCTTGAAATTAACTCATTTTTTAGTAAAGTTGAAACTGGTGAGCCTCTAATTAACTTAAGTAATGAAGTGGTTAAAGACCTTTCTACAGATCAGTATTACGGCTATCAAATAGTTAACGCCATACGCAGTGGTCATGTTCCTCAGCAACTAGGACTTCTTGAAATTGGCCCTGTTAACATGGCCAGATGGCTAACAACAGCCAATAGAATATGTAGAATTTGGGTATCTCATCATGGTCTTCAAGGCGATGCAGCCCAAAAACTTCTTAAACTAGTCGAGTTCATTGTGGGAGTGTATTTTCCTGTCTGGTTTAACATCAAAGTTAAACATAGTTGGACAGAAGAACCAAAACATGTTCTTTACCAGCTTAAGTTGCTTCAACACCAGTCACTCGATATTCAGAATATTGTCATTCCAACTATTAAGCGATCTGCTTGGTATGCCTTCTCTGAATCTATTCTTCAAACTATGCTTTATTCTGAAAATAAAGAGGAGAGAAGTTTCAGTGTACTCAAAATTCTAGAAATAAGAGGAGAAGGTGATGAAAATGAACAACTAGGAGATCTATCTGTTAGACC